>NC_139599.1:15449242-15534242 GCF_946808225.1 Silurus aristotelis | reverse complement strand
ATTTTTAAAAAGGCAATTTCTATTGTTATATATTTACAATATAAATATATTTATATTGTTATTATATTTAAAAAAAAGTAAATATATTAATATTGTTATATATTTTTTATTATAAATATATTTCTATTGTTATATTTCTATTGTTATTATATATTTAAAAAAGGCAATATGTTTATAATGTTATATATTTACAGTATAAATATGTTTATATTGTTATGCGTATATAAAGTTTTTTTTAACTTGATTTTATAATTATATTTTTTTAATGTATTATCAATTGTCTACTTTATTAAATGAGCATTTTATTTATTGCTTTTCTATTTGTATTTCGCATTTTTTTTAATACTGTTTACACCTATTATTATTAACGTTTGCTTTCAAAAAAAAAATCCCCATTTGATTGTTTTGATTGTATTATTATTTCTTTTTTTTAATCATTTAAATTCTTTGAGGTTTTTTTAGTTGTTAAACTTTCCCATACCCCATTAGGATTTAATATCCATACTCCAAATATACTCATACAACATTCTGCAGGTTCTTTATTAATGCCCGAGTTTGTTTTTGATTATTTTCACATTTTCTTTCAAATGGCTTAAACAGATCCAAGTTCATTACAGGATGATTTATTTTTTATTATTAAAGTTTGTATTAAACCCATTCACAATTCAATCGATGATGCTAATAACAACTTAATCGTGTTGAAAATAATGTCTTGTGGTCCACAAATATATTCTGAAATCCCCTTGCTCTGCTTCACAGAGCTCTGAGAACCACAAGCTTTGTAGAAAACATGGTTAACATTCCCTTTACCTGTTGCACAACACATATCCCAAGGTCCAAACGTGGATAATGGTCATGTAGAAATAGAACTCAAATGGATAAAACACCTGGCCATAATAATCTGGTTAAAATGTCAGAACATCTAGAAAAGCAACCTCAGAGCTCACGGTTCGCCTTTTAACCGAACTGCCTTTAAAATAATGTTACAAAAAGTCCCACTGTCGTATTTGTCTTGCAAGTGTTTTGAACCTTTTTTTACTTGAGGTCAATAAACTCTTGCGGATTTAGCAAGGAAGCGAAGTCGAACAGAATTCATTATTCAGCTTCATTATTTATTCTTCAGCACAAGTTTTTGAAACATTTTTTGATATAACTATAGCTTCATGAGACACAAACTAAGCAGTTGGTTGTATTTTCATTATTTTACCATTATTTTACCATTTACTAATAAGAAACATTAAGGTAGAGATTTCAGATCAGGAGTGTGTGATGATTAAAAAAAGTTTCTATGCATATCCTCAAAATGAACCTTGGTTTTGTCATTATATAATTACAGATGAGAAAAACTCCACTGAGAGCGACCAAGAGTTTGAGCACCAGGATCAAATGTCTGTAGGAATGAGTAGTCCTGCTACACACACAGCATCTCCCTTTAAGTCGACCACCGAGGAAAGGTTCAAGGACAAACCCGACCTCGAGAAGAAAGAAGACTACGTGGACTCGAGTAAAGAAAGCGAGTCTGCTTTCAGCATCAGAAACCCTGAAAAGGAAAAATCGGAGAGAGGCAACCCAAAAGAGTCGGATCCACCCAGAAAGGAGGGCAAGGAACACTTTACCCCACTTCTTATCCAAACAGAGGGTCCATCATCCTTCACTGCCAATCACCTACAGAGCCTGGCACTGTCCGGCCTTCACGGTCAGCATCTATTCAACCCACTGAGTGCAGCAGGGCACCCATTGCTGTTTCACCCGAGCCAGTTTGCTATGGCATCCGGGGCCTTTTCAACCATGGGCATGGGGCATTTGTTGGCATCAATGTCAGGGGCAAGCGCCCTAGAAAATGGAGGCCTGTCACCTCAGGGAGCTGGCACACCCGGATCCTTCCCGTTTCACCTTTCGCAACACATGCTCGCATCTCAGGTAGAGAAGAAACTTCTGCTATTCTTTTGTTTGTTTTTTTTTACCATGTGAACAAATATATTAATATCAATTCAAGTAATTATATTTATTCTAAAAATGTTTTAGAGGCACTGATTTGAAGAGTTGTTTTAGAAGCTATACCACATATTGTGGTGTATAAATGGCATTTCTGTAACACATTACAAACAGACCTGTTCAGACAGGAAGAATGGCATTGTGTTATCTGTGCATAAACTGATATGTGTGTGAAAATGCATATGAACACTTTGGGAAACGTAATAACCATTGCAACATCTATTTTACAACATGTATATAATCAGGCTAATCAGTCATGTTTTATTTGTACGTGCATAATAATAATGTTGAGGACCATCTTGTGTTATTCCAGGGTATCTCAATGCAGCCCTTCGGCAGCCTGATTCCGTATCCGTACACGTACATGGCGGCGGCCGCAGCCGCGGCGGCTTCGAGTCTCCCAGCCGGCGGCGTGGCGTCATGTCTCAGCCGCAGCGCTTTACTGAGCGGCTCGCGGCCCAGACTGCGTTTCAACCCATACCAGATCCCGCAGAGCTCCAGCCTGTTGAGCGCCGGACTCCCTGCTGGGGATCATCCAGACACAAACTCGGGCTCTTCCTCCAAACCAGGCAGCAGGGAAGGAAGTCCCGCACCAGGGCCCCACGGATCCCCACACACACCTGCCAAAGAGGCCGTGAACGAACTGCAGAGCATCCAGAGGCTGGTGAGCGGCCTGAAGAAACAGAGGGACGAGTCTCCAAGCCGAGAGTCTCCAAAATGACATAACAAAGGCGCCTAATGGGTTTTGGATGCAAAAAAAAAAAAATGCATGAATTTGCACCAAAACTGCATTTGGGTAAGAAATAGATATGGCGTGCAAAAGGTCTGGGATGTGGAGAACTTTTGGGGGTTGCTGTATTTTGGATACTCGAGACTGCAAATGTTTAAAATCCAGATTTAAGTGTATTGAACACTGAACTTATCCTGAACCTGGTGGCTGAAGATACAACCTACATCAACACATCAACACCACTCCTATCTGGGACTTGTTCCTTTTTTTTTTTCTAATTATTTATATGTAATATTCTGAAGATCAAAATATGTATGTAAATAAGTCGAATGGGTTAAAGAACATGCGTTTTAATTTATTAAGACTGTACAAAAGCGTGTAAATATTATCCAGGTTTGCAATTTGTTACGTTTATATTTGCCCCAATTACCTGAGTGTATAGGAATATTATCTCTTAGCGCTTGTTTGTATGGAACCCGAGTGTGTGTGTGTGTGTGTGTGTGTGTGTGTGTGTGTGTGTGTGTGTGTGTGCGCGCTTTCTGCTTGCAAGGCTGAATTTCATACATCTTATTGCGTTGCGTTTTTTTTTTTAATACAGCGATGCACTAACAGGGAAATCTCAGGTTTTTCTTTTCTTTTCTTCTTCTTCTTCTTTTTTTAAAAAAATATATCTGTCCTGGAGAAAGTCTTTAAAAGATCCTCTACTATTTTTTTGGACATTCTCGGGTAAATAGTGGTTTTGTTGCAATTTTTTTGTGTTTCAATAAAAGAGGAAGGTGTTGCACACTTTTATGGCCACATCGTTACTCTTAGGTGCAGCTAATTAGCATATTATATTGTGTTATGACGTGACGGGCAGTGATTGAATAATGGGGTACACTTGGGCAGTGTGGAGAAATGCACACACACACACACACACACACCTGCACTACACTTCTCTAGAATAATAACCAGAAAATGAATTATAAGTTGTGAACATCGTTTCAACAACAAACTATATAGTTAATAATTTCTTGGAGTTTTTTTGTGTAGATGTTGAAACGCTCCAGCGCGTCTCTGATCAGGTGGAAAAAACAGAGGCAGCTGCGCCATCTGTCGATTCTTTTCATCTCAAACTCTTTCTGAAGAGGGTTTTCATGATTTCAAATGATGTGTTTGACTTTTGCTTCCTTTTTAATGAGAAATTGCTGATTTGATATTGATTGATGGATGAAATATATTGTTCTATATCAGTTGCACTCATGTGAGGTCTGATATCAGTGATGATATGAGCAGTCAAATGATTAAAAAATGGGGGGTTTTTTTTGTAAAATCTGGAAAAGGATTAATCAAGATCTCACATAGTGTGTGCTCTTGGTGTGTGTGGGTGTGTAAAAGAGCGAGAGAGAGAGAGAGAGAGAGAGAGAGAGAGAGAGAGAGAGAGAGAGAGAGAGAGAAAGAGAGAGAGAGAGAGAGAGAGAGAGAGAGAGAGAGAATTGTTGCATTGTTTTTACCGGGATTAGGCGCGCGCATGCGCAGATTCCAGCAGCAGTAAGTGCGACGTCTTTGTGCCTCCTCTGCGGCCCAGCTGCCGGAGCGCCAGTGCGCAGGCGCGGCGCATAAAAAAAGGGCCCTTAACGGGCATCTTTCTCATTAAAGTGCCGCTTCTTCTCATCTTCTCTGCTTTTTTAATCAGGGTCACACACACACACACACACACACACACACACACACACACACACACACACACACACACACACACTTTATTAACAGCCTATTGTTGCACTCTGTTATGTGTAATTAACGGAATTAGGAGGCCAAATCTCGAGTCAAATACACAAAACTATGAGCTCTGTGGATCAGTGGAGTGTAGAAGCTGTGTTTAATCACCTTTCTGCACCCACACACTCTTACACACACCTACACACTCCGGATACATTTCAACAAAGAAAACTCAGTGATTCTAATCAAAAAAAAAAAAAAAAAAAAGAATTGTTTTTTTTTCATCAGAGAAGGCTTTATTATTATTATATTTTTTTTTATTATTTTATTTGTATTATTATTATTATTATTATATGGGAATTTTAAATTGTGTAATATTAGTCGAATTGTGTGTGTTAGTGTATTACTAACTAATATGAAACAACTAGAAAAAATATAAGACAACTGCTATTGTTGCTGTTTTTGTTGTTGTTGTTGTTGTTGTCGTCAACAACTTTTTCTTCATTTTCCTCTTATTGTGTATGAATCTGATTAACCTTCAGTGTTTTTGGAAGAGATACTATAGGTTCACTCCAGATACAAAAATAAAATTAAATATAATAATAATAATAATAATAATAATAATAATAATAATAATAATAATAATAATAATAATAATAATAATAACTTGTTGCTACATTTAATATTTTATGTTCTTTAATGGTTTGTAACCGGTTGTAGGACTTATATCGCCCCCTTTTGACAAAACTTGCAATAAGTTTATTTTAAAGAAGAAGGAAAGAAGAAAAAGAGAAAGAATAAAAAGAATAAAAAGAATAAAAAGAAGAAGAAGAAGAAGAAGAAGAAGAAGAAGAAGGAGAGAGTGTGAAGGAAGAAGAACAAGAAGAAAATGAAGAAAAAGAAGAAGAAGAAGAAGAAGAAGAAGAAGAAGAATATGCAAATTAGTGTACAAGATATACACACCAAATGTTTTCTTTTTTCGTAAAAAAAAAAAAAAATCCCTGTAGTCATCATGTTATTGATTATTCTGTTGTTTAATTTGCTCAATGCTCCTGTTCTTTGTTCACTGTAAGTGTTGATCTCACTGTAGGGTCTAGCTATGATCTCTAATGGCCTGATGTTCAGAGTGAGTGCTCAGAGCCTTAGGCGTTGTCTGACCTTCACTCACTGTGTGTCACATTGTGATTAGCTTGCAGGCATCTCAATAACTTTATTAACCCCATCCCCCCCGCCCCCTGTAAGACCAGGAGTCCTCTTCTACCACCCCTAACAGAGCATGCTCACAGCCCAACATTAAAACTCATGCTGACGTTAAACGTATTCAATCACACAGGAAGTGAATTCAGTCGGTTTTCCTTTGCGTGCCCTCAACAGGAAGCTTCGTCCAAAAAGAAATCCTCTGGAACCACCAATGCGATGATGTTTTTTAGGGAAATAAGCTGTGGTTCAGAGTTGCAGCTTTCCTCTCCACGCTCTGTGTTATTAACTGTGTTGTCTTTTCTTCAACGAAACACTGAAACCTGGAGAAAGTCAGCACTCAAGAGAGCAGCTGATTCACCAGGGGTCATCAAAGGTAGCTTGACTCCTGTGTTTGATCATCTTAATCTGTTCTTTTAGAGCACTCTGTTATTTGAGCCCTTTGAGTGAAACATTTACTGAGTAATGCCATATTGTTGTTTTCACCAAAATAAAAGCACTCAGTATGTCACAAAACTGGAGGCGAAAGGATGTTTTTTTTTCCTTCTTCTAAAAGAGTTAAATCCGAAGCAGATCCTGCTGGCTAGTTGTTTACGGCAGAGGGATTTGGAGTAACGTGTCGGTAGTTAAGATGAAACAAGGAAACGTCTGAATTGATCAAGCATGAGCTCAGGAATGACGTGGAAGAATCAATAGTGAGAATTTATTCAGACATTTTTTTTTTTTTCAGAAACAGCCATCAAGTCATTTCATTTAAATATTTAGAAAATATTTATAAACCTCCATAGAAGTGTTGCATGAATTCATTTAATTTGAACAATTAGACACATTATGTAGAGAAATATACAAGTTGACTATTAGCCAATATTTATAGTAAGTTTTAAATCCCAGCTTAGGAACATGAGAAACGCAACACTGGCAGAAACTTGAGCTCAGGATTCAACAATGTTCTAAGAGTGGATGAGACTCCAATGGTGCCTCTTTATTTATATTTGTTTTCCTTCACGTTTCCTCCAAAACCATGCTAGCAGGTGGATTGGCTTTGGTAAATTGCAACCGTGCAGTGAACTGGTCATGTTTGCACCTCATGCCTAGTCATTCACCACAACCCTGAACAAGATGGAGTGATTACAGCAGGTGAATGAATAAATAAAGGAATTGAATGTAGAACAATCTCAGAACGAAGACCACATCAAGCACACACAGGGATTATCAAACCTCCCAAAAGGGGGTTCAGCCTGGAACCCATTTCTGGAACTCTTTCCTAGATTGTTTTTTTTTTTTGTTGTTCTTTCATTCTAATAAAGGCTCATTATTATTAACTTATACGTTTTTTCTACATTAGTTGTGCAACTTTTACTGAATTCTTAGAGCAGTTGGTGGGATTTCCAAAACTTCAATGTGTGAGTCATATCCTGACTGTTACATTGATTCATTTGGCAGATGGTCACATCCAAGAAGACTCATAGTTGAGATGAGGTTTGAATGGGAACCTTATAGGAGCAGCCTGGATTCAAACTCCCGACCTTGCAATTATTCGTCCAGACAATTAACCTGCTTGCAACTATCGACTATCTCAAAGTAGCCAGGCATGGACACCTCATGGTGGGCACACAGACACCTGAAATGACCCACTTTACCCTATGTTCAGTATAAAATAGCAAAAAATGTGGATAATATTTAACAATAGAATATAACAGGCTTTCCAATAACACCATGTGAGTTCACGTTTTGTAATTCCAATGATGTTCTTAGTGGGAGATTTAGTTTAGGAGCACATGAAACAACACCAAAATGGCTAACCATGCTTGTAGTTTGCCAGTCAATGGAATGGATGTTGTTAGAGTGAATGAAAGCAACACCAAAAGCATATTATCGAGCGTATTGTTGCAAAAAGAAAGATTATCTAACACAAAAAAAAAAAATGTCGACAGCTTTGATATATGGCTATTCGTGCACACGGGAAAAAAAATGTAGGATCTCCTAAACCTTTCACCATTTTACATCCAAACTACCAGACCTGAGCTATTTCCAGTCTAGCAAAGACATGGTAGCGAAGCTGTTCATCCACGTCGTAAAGTGGTTTCCACAGCATGGCATGTCAGAATGAAAGCCAGATGCGCCGCTGCGGAATCGGGCCTACGGGAACCGGTCGTGACCTTGTGTTTTTCCTCCTCCTAACCTCATAGCACCAGATCATTTCACTCCGGCAGTGCGGATTCGAAATAACGCTTGTCTCCTCTGGCCACCGACCACATCTCATATTGTGCAAGAGAAAAGCCACGAGCTCAAGAGCCTTCATTTCCCTTCGCCGCTCGTTTTGGCCTGCTCGGTGCGTCTCAAGCCGTGCCAGCGTTAGCTCTGAGTTTCCTCAGCGCCACCTTGCTCGACGGCATGATCAAAAGCGATGCTAATGTCAAGGCGCCCTGCCCCCGCCCCGTCCCCTGTAATCATTCCCACAATGCCATTGGGCCGGCACAAACCGCCGCGCGCTTCGCGTCTTTCATTAATACACATGTGTTCCATATAAAACGGCCCTGACTCACAATAGCCTGCCGCTGAACCATACTGCAGGGTTGCGTGACAGCCGAGACATGTGGATTTAGCATTCAGAAAGCTGATGAACATCATCATAATCATGACAACAACGATGATGATGATAAACGATGAAGCTTAAGGGACGCTTGGGATGGATGCACATGCCAGGTTACTGCCATGAAAAACCAGTTTGTGAGTGCTACATCATATTTGGGAACGTTACCATTCCCATGAAAAAGTAGCCATGTAAATAATCAGGTTAATAAAACCTCAGTCATACGGCTTTGATTTCCAATAAAATGTCATTGTGCTTTACATACGAATTAAAAGAATAAAATGAGACAGTGAACATACTTAAAACACGTTTTCAAGATGCAAGATGGTATAGGAATATATATATGACTCTTCCAGCCCATACACTTTGTAGAGACTTTGGCTGAAGTGGCATTTCATTTTCTCTTGAACTGGGAAACCAAAACGTGTTCCAGCACGACAATGCCTCCGTGCACAAAGCCAGCTTCATGAAGATATGATTTATACAAGTCGGAGTGGAAGATCTTAAGTGGCTTGCTAAAGAGCTCTGACCTCAACCGTATCGAACACCTTGAATTGAACCCTTGAATGGGTTGTATATTACTAAAAATTATTATTATTATAATAAAAATTTAAATAAAAATAATAATAATTATTATTTTTATTTTTATTATTATTATTTTTATTTTTATTTTATTTATTATTATTATAATTATTATTATTATAATTATTATAATAATTATTATTATTATTATTAATTTACTTGGAAGTTTACACCATCTGTAATTTCTCCTGTATACTTTACATGGCCAAGGACACAACCAGATCTTCAACCACATCATGTATTGTCCAAAATATACAAAAGTGCTTCTATACACAGTGATTCAATAGTATAATTTCGAAAACCCAGATTTCCTTTGATGCAAAGCACTGTCTCAAAAACACATATTGTAAAATGTAAAAACAGGAACGTGTAATAAATAATACAAAATAATAGCAATGTGTACTTATTTCTGTGTTGCTGGAGCGTTATCATCAAAACATGTTTTAGCACGTCTCGTAGTATTGCTGGTTTATTAAAAGTACCTCGTGGGCACGTTTCTCACAAAGGTGCAAAAATCAAAGTAGCATTTGAAACTGAAAACGAATGCAGTGTCACTGGAATCGTAATCGGAATGGTGTGTAGTGGTCGCACCGTAAACACCTTCTGCAGGTTTTTGGATTCAGACAAACCAAGAAAAGCCTCACCAAACCTCCATAAAATATGGTCATGAAGCACCGATGATTTGGGGCTGTTTTGAGGCTTTTTCTTGTTATTGGGAAGATTGACAGCACGCAAACCAAAACACTGGTTGTCTCTGCCAAGAGGTTGCAAATTGGCTTTAGATCTTATTGCAATCTGTTGAACACCAGTCTAAATGAAGAACCTGTCAAAAGTTTAGAAACACAATATATACACTGTTGAAATGTTCTGCATTGAGGAGTCTCCAAAGTGTCCGTGAAAGTTTTGAGAACAGAGGATAGTGTGGTGATAGTGTTGTTTTTTTTTTTTTTTTTGCATAAATATGAATATGCATGTTTTATATAATTGGGAAAAAAGTATTGGCTTTGGATGTGGTAGCATGAAGTTTTCGCTTCACTTGAACTATAAGAGCCAAACCTATTTATTACAATACCCCTGTACACAAAGCCGGCTCTATTAACATATAGTTTACATGAGATAGAGTGGAAAATCTCCTGCTATAGAGCTCTGACCTCAACCTTATTGATTACGCAATCCTCGCGTGAACTCTTCATCATAGAAGACTGTCAGGCAGGTTCTCTTGAGATTAAAAAGCGAAAGTTGTGTAAAAACCCTTAAGATAAGATAAAGTGCTAATGACACGACGGGATCAAAGGCAGGCATGAAGTCCTCAGCTGGAGCAGCCGACATACCTGCGGCAGGAATGACGAGGGGAGGCAGAAAGCTGATGGATATCTTTCTGCAGGACGTGGCCAAGGGGCTCTGTCTCAGCAGTCAGGGGGCTGAAGCTGAAAGAGTGTGAGTGAAGCAGTTGCACGGGACTCGAGCGAGGTTTCTCATTAGGAATGGGAGCTATGCGGTTAAGGCGAGGTCGTGCCTCAGAGGTGAGCGGTGCTTAAGAGTGTCACAATCAGATAACCTGAGTGCCGCAGGGCGAGACAGCCAGGCCAGTCCAGACAGCCCGGCCTTGCTTTGCCAAACTGCGTATAGGACAAACACACAATTTGTGTTTGTGCGTGTTTGTTTGAGCAAATGTATGCATCTGTGTGAGGGCAGACTTTTCCACTCTCTCAAAGTGTATGCCGTCTTTGTGGTCGTTTGCAGGTTGTAATAACATCATTTTAAAAATACATGGACACCTCCATGAATGTTTGCTATGACAGAGAACATAAAGCTACCACATTTTCAACACTAGAGTAAACCCTAAATGTAAATCTTAATTTTAGGCTGAAATGTTGAGTACAGCATTAGCAAGAAGTTACAGATACGCTAGCAAAAGGCTAGCCAGTGTTTACAAATTATGCTAAGTATGCTAGTCTCTAATCTCTTAACACTGATGATGAAGTTTAAACCGTTTTTAGTGTGTTTTTTTTTTATAATAACTGACTTAAAGCTAATTCATTTGTTCACACTGGGAGCGAATAGGCTGCTCTGAAATCCCTTCATAAACAGGGAATTTTGTTGAAAAGACCAACCCCAAGTTGATGAGGTAAAATTTCCAGTTGAGGTTGTGGTTTTTAGCTTCACCCAGAGTGCAAATGTGTGAGAGAGAAAGTTATCAGAGAGAGATCAAGCTGCTCTGATTTCACACTTACCATAGATTACATATTATTAGTTTTTTTTTCATAAAAGTGAATAATTTTACTGCTCATAACAGCACTTCCTGTAACCGTCCTAGCTAGTATTTAACCTGAGGGTTTTTTTGCTGTTGATTTCGAGTCAGAAGATCAGCAAAATTTGAGCTACTTGTGTAATTTGACTGGTGGTGAAGCTCCGAAAATTACACGAGTTTACACGAGTAGTAGCTCCAGCTGCAGTTTTTTTTTTTTTTTTAATGCACTTGGTCAAATGTGTTATCTGTAACTTGAGGTTTTCCAGCATGAGAAGGTCTTCAGAACAGAGAGTTCAGAACGGTGTGGGTTTCGTCTAAGTTCAATAAAATGAAAGAGGCTAGGGAAGGGACGAGCGATTCTAGCTGCTCGTGGGAAAGAACTTGGCTTGTAGATGTTAAAAGAAACTATAACATGATGTCACTGTTGCATTGTTTATGTTCACAAATTTCCGGGGTGTAAGAGGAATAAAACACTGGGGGACCTGCTTTTATTGGAACATAATCAAATTTAGGGTGGTGACAGTCGTACACAGGATACATATAATTTATAACTATCATAATAATCTTAAATAATAATAATGATCTTAATAATAATATAAGTTTCATAATAAAAAAAAAAGTTCTATATTTTAACGTAATGTAAATATTAAAAAATGATTTTATATATATATATATAAATATGTTTGACTGTTTTGTGTGGTTGGACAATAAGGTTTTTTTATAGCAATATATTTTGACATTATTTTAGACCATTGCAATAAGAGGAAGGGGGGCAGAGAAAAAAGGAAAGAAAATAACTAATTAATTAACTAATTAATTGTTTTGGTCAATCGTGATAAAGGAAATTGTTTAAAAAAAACTATCGAATGATTTTTTTTTTTTTTAAGGTTTGATTCAAATAATGTAAAATCAATGTGTGTATCAGGACATTTTGGCTCGTGATCAGTTAAACACATAATGTGTGTGTGTGTGTGTGTGTGTGTGTGTGTGTGTGTGTGTGTGTGTGTGTGTGTGTGTTTGTTTAAGGTGCAGCACTTAAGTCACCGTGGTTGTCATTGTGAGATGAACAACCTCAGACATGGCAAAGCTTTAAAAAAGACGCTTTGTGTCAACGAGGTCAGTTTTACTCTGCGTGTGAGCCCAAACAAACACACACACACACACACACACACACACACACACACACACACACACATACAAAAACCCACACTAGGGTTGTAACTGCAGACAGCAAAAGTGTGTGTGTTTGACAGAGACAGTGTCCAGCACTTCTGTTAGTCCACTAAACAAGTCTTAACAGCACTAATTAGCCTGACATGACACTTTAATGCTCAGAAGAAGGAAGGCCTGCTGTGTGTGTGTGCGTGTGTGTGTGTGTGTGTGTGTGTGTGTGTGTGTGTGTGTGTGTGTGTGTGTGTGTGTGTGTGTGTTGGGCATGGCTGCAGGTTTTGGGATGTGTTTGCTTGCTTATTACTCAGATTACAACATTTATCTTTTAGATTACATTGAAAGAGCAGAACATTGTTTTTGTGTGAAGACACTATCTGGATGCTGAAAACACACACACACACACACACACACACACACACACACACACACACACACACTCACTCACTCAGTGAAGAAAATGTCAACATCCACAATTAATGGTCCAATTGGGGGGGTTTTTTGGGAGGGGGGGGGGTCATATCACACTCTTCAGATTTGGTGTTGTCATGGCAACAAAGTTAAGTGAAGCACTCCTGCCTGATGGAAAATAAATGCTGATGTTCCAACAAACAACACACAACCTGCTGAGCTCGATTTTACACATTTATCTTACTATTATTTTATTTCTTATTTTTCTGTACATCAACCTTCTATACTCATCTATTATCAAGGGCATTTTTTTTTTTACATTTATAGCAAAACGCATATGTACATTATTTTCTGGATTATTAAATCAATTCTTTTTAAAGATATAAGTAGAAAATGTTGATGGAAAAAAACAGAAAGAAAGAAAGAATTAAGAAAAACAGTAGGAATATATTTTATTAATGAATATATTTTATACATTTCATTATCCAGTCATTGATGTATTTATTTTTGTTATTTATTTATTTTTTAAAAAGATGCACTGCAATACAGATGGCAAATAGTTACAATTTATGCAAATGATTGAATATATATATAAATACATACAGTTTGCATTTGATCACCATGACTGCACACCTTAACATTGCCTTAGCTGCAATAAATGGACATTTGGTGCAACCCAGATGAGAATGGTTTCCCTCTTGACTCTGGTTCCCCTCAAGGTTTCTTCCTCATGCCATCTCAGGGAGTTTTTTCTTGCCACAGTCACCACCGGACACTTATAAAGAACATCTTAATTATCATTTCTCACCTCATTATTTGTGTAACGCTGCTTTGAGACAATGTCCAGTGTTGAATGCTCTATCCAAAAAAAAATTCATTGAATTGAGAGATAGATAAATAGATTTTTTCCCTTCACAACACTTGATGTATACATGAACATTTTCTAAAAACTACCTTTGTTAACACCTCAGAGTCTCAGAATTAATGCACAGAATGAGGTCACACTTTAGACTGTTCAGAGACTGTTAATATATAATCTACACTTTATTATAATTCAATGATCTTCCTTATAATATATAACCTATTCACTTCACGCACTTTCTGTGACTGGATGAATTCGTCCTTATGAAATACGAAGTCATTACAAAGTCCTCGGAACAGAAATTAAAGCAACAAGTCGGCGTTCGTTTGGAAAGAAACGAAGAAACCATGTTTCATTGCCTGGTGATACAAGACACACAAACGCTGCAACTTGGAATTTTGTGTCATTTAATAGCATTAAAAAAATGCTTCTAGTGATGGCTTTCTTCCGCACAAACTGTTTTGACATCTCGACGTTTGTTTGCTCCCCCATACTCAAAGCGAGACAGTAAAGCAAACACACCAACGGAGACACCAGGACTCTCAGACCCCGAAAAAGCAGAAAGTTCAGCCCTCGCTATAACAAACAGCCACAAACAAAAGGCAACCACAGGCCTCTGTGTTTAGGCCTCTGCCTCTTACACACACACACACACACACACACACATTCTCAAGTACCTCATGGAGCCTGGAGCATACAGAACATTCGAGGACACTGAAAAGGTCGGGCCGGAGCACTACACAACTACACAACGGCGAGTGCATTAGCAGTGTTTAATCAGCGTTTTAGTGCTAATTGTTTGCCGGTATTGTCTCCGCCTTTGCTGGGGGAAAAAAAAAGGAATTATGAAAGCATGGCTAAAGAGAGAAAGAGGAATGGTACTGTTGTAAGAACGGCCATGTTTGATTTGCGGCTGTTCTTCCTTTCTGTCCTGTACGCCCTCCTTTGTATGTAGGGACGGGGAGTTCATTGTCCTCTGGCACGATAAGTTCGAGAGTCAAAGCCTGTTGTGACACTCCACCTGTGCTGACACTGCCTCGCATTCACTGGAAATAATACACAAAGCACAAGAGAAAAGCAGATGCGCAAAGCTCTTTGCATTGACCAAGCGGCTTTCATCCACCCTCCTGCTAAATAAAGTGCCACGTTTAGGGTTCAAGTGTGAGTTATTTTGGATTTTCTTTCTTTCCGGATACAAAGGAAGAGGTGGTCGGTCGGCTGGCATGGGTGTAGACGATCATACAGTCAATAAATACAATCGAACATCAGTATTTAGATTTGAAAATATATTTTATTGGTACAATGATTTTTTTATTTTTTTTTTATTTCATTTATTAGCGAAAGAAATAGAAATCGTAATCACATAACTCAGTTTCATTACTTTCAGTTTATTATCATATTTACCGGATTTTAATTTCCCTGGAATTTATGGGAATTATTTTATTATGAAAACAAAGAGACTATTGCATTTTTGATGTCTTGCAATATTTACAGGGACACATTTTAATGGAAGTCCTTATATATTGATATATAATCATTATACACTATAAGGAAAAAAAAAAAAAAATATATATATATATATATATATATATATATATATATATATATATATATATATATATATATATATATATATATATTTGTGTGTGTGTGTGTGTGTGTGTGTGTGTGTGTGTGTGTGTGTGTTTGTGTGTGTGTGTGTGTGTGTGTGTATTTTTAGGAAAAGTAGCTTTTTTTACAACCCTGAAATTCTTTTTATATAGCATCATAATCCAGCTTTAATACCATAAAATACAAAGAACTTCATACATTTGTATCCATTTATAGTTACATTTAATTGTCATGGTACATTGTAGCATGTCCGTTATAGCGGCTATAAATTGTCGTTCCATCACCAAACTTCATTTGTTTCTCTTAAGGTTAATAAATAGAAAGTTTTCAACTTGTCATAATAACAATAAGTCTGGAAATGTAAAATGACACCTTTTTTTTTGTGTTTCACAAAGAACTTACAACTGGAGACTCCTTCCATTAATAACTACACAATATCTTTCTTTGTATTCATTTGATTTGATTTAATTGATTTTAATACAATTTCGATACGAAGAATAGAACAGATGTATCGACTGGGAAATAGAATTTAAATTCTTAAATTGTTCTTAGCAATAATTAAACTATGATAATTAAACATACAGCCAGATGAGGTTTTTGAGTCTGGTTCCTCTCAAGGTTTCTTTTCCGATATTTTCTTCAAGAAGTTTTTCCTTCATTACAGTATCCTATGTTTTGCCGGTTAGCAATGAATTTTAGAGAAAAGTTTTTAGGGATAAATTTAATCAATTTACAATGTATGTATTGTATGTTAATTGTATTTATTTCTGTGAAGCTGCTTTGCAAAAAAAAACCCCATTGTTAAATGCGCCATTCTTATGAAATTGAATTGTATTGAACTGCACAGTCACTGAATGAAACCATATTAAAGTGGAATGCAGAAAAAGCCGTTGTCGTTTACAATGAAATCAATTTACACTCTCTCTCCAAATCAAACATCCCTCAGCGCCATGACTCATTTGGGTTCGGTGGTTACTTCTTTTCTTCTCGGATCTTGGACGTGTGCCAGTGACACCACCTCAACGCGACTCGCCGACTTTTTCAACACACAGGTGGTCTTCTTCATTTTCAGAGGCACTGCGGTTTTGTGTGTTTTTACCACATTAGTCCTGCACTACTGCTCCTGTTTAGACAGTGCGAGCCCACCCTGAAAGCCACGGCCTATTCACCGGAGACGCTTTGCATGTCTTATTGTAAATATGAGTCTAATGCATTGCCTACTCATTAATAAGATGATTGGACTGTTGCAGATCACACCACGGTCTTGTGACCCGGTTTCATGAACATACCACGTGTGCATATCAGAGCGCAAACGTTGATATAAAGTCACTTCCATTTAAATGAAAAGTTACAGGGTTCAGTTTGGCGTCGTGTATAAATATGGCCGCATTGTATTTTGCCCTATTTAGAAAATATAGGCTGTGGTTGAGTATTTCTTTTATGTATTCACAATACAATTGTATAGTCAAAGAACAGTTTATCCCAATATCAATATTATATTTTGATATTACTTAGACATAAACCTGAGCAAAATGTGTCGATTTTGTATTTATTTTACTCATTCATTGTGTATTTTATTTATTTTTTCATTTTTTGAGCTTTTATCAGTGCATCTAACATTGAGAGACAGTTTTCCAAATCTCCGTTGGGTATATGGTTTATGTAACACAGCCTACATGAGCGCTCAGCACTGTTTCCTTGTTAGGGAACCTAAGTCCAGCCCTTACAGCAGAATGGTGACTCCGGAGCCATTAAAGAGGGTTAAAGGGCCTCAAGTACAATGCAGCATGAGAGGGAAGTGGTGGTGGTGGTGGGGGGTTTCGTATGGAGTCATGGCCATGAGTTAAACCAGGGTGACACGAACCCAAACAAATGGAGACTAAAGCTGCTTGGCCCCGTCAATTACTTGGAAGACAAGAAAAATCGATGAATCATCGAAAGTTTTGAACTGGATAGTTGCTTATTTCACTCTAGATTTTATCACTGGATTTATATAGCGATAGAAAGTGATTGAAAAATTGATTTTAAACAAATAATAAATGTCAAAGTCACACACTGAATTGCGCGCATTTTGTAAAATAAAATGTTATTATTAATAATAACATGTTTCAATATTCAATATTGAGGGAGTGGTGGCTCCAGCGGTTAAGGCGCCGGGTTGCCGATCGGAAGGTCTGGGGTTCAAGCCCCGGTATCGCCAAGCTGCCACTCTTGGGCCCTTGAGCAAGGCCCTTAACCCTCTATGCTCCGGGGGTCCCTTACGAGGGAAATATCAAGGTCCGTGACGTCGGAGTGATGTGGGGCCGCCTTCCCGTGGGCTCACCACCTGCAGGAGGGACCGTAAGGGACGGTGCTGTGAGGATTGGGCAGCAGTCGAAGGCGGAGGCCTGCTTAGACTGCTGCCCCCGCGACCCGAATTACGGATAAGCGGGAGAAAATGAATGAATATTCAATATTCTAGCTCAAACCAAAAGCTTTCAAATGGATAAAAAATATGATCATTGTTTACTTTAGTTAATAATTGGTTCCATTTGATCTAAATAAACTCTCCAATCAATACAATGTGGTCCTTGTCACCGCTTGCTTTATAACACTATTTCTTGAGTCACATCCCTCCAAAAAATAAATAAATAAAACCCTAATTTGATTCTTGATGGTTTGGACGTCTAATTTCTATTATTCGGTAATCAACATTTGTCCTTTTGGGGTTTTATAGTTTAATTTGAATATATTCTGCATTTGTACAATCACAGTGTTAATAATAATATTCTGGATTTGTAGTATTTACAGTATGCATAGTAAAGATATATTTACTGTGACTATGTTGTTCAAAATGCTAGAATTTAAAAGAGATCCGATTGGATGAGATAAGAACTAAGACCAGATTATATATATAAAATTTGCATTTAAGTGCTCGCAGATATAATTTCCAACATGATGCATCTCTTTTGAAACAAACTGTGTTACGAGAGACGCGTTGTGTTGCCCAAGCAAGCTCAGTAACCATCAGGGTCTTAGTCTGCATTTATACATGTAAAGTGTGTACTTTTTATCAGTCATACTGTATGTAATATTAGTTCCACAGCCACTGCAGTGTTTATTATAAATATGTATAATATTTGGACAAAAGTATTGGGACACCTGACTTTTCCAAATGTTACGAATGAGCACAAATCTAGTGGAACATCTTCCAGAAAGGTTAATTATAACTGCAAATTGGACATAAATGTGTAATGGAATGTTCAAAAGGCTCATTAGAATATTGCAGTCTGGTTTCAACAAACTTTTGTCTATATAGAGAATATTGTGATGACTTGATGACTTATTATTTATAGTATGCAGCAAAAAAAAAAAAAAAAAAAAGAACAGTAACAACAACCCACACAAATCTTTCTCTTTTTTTTATTTAAGAAAGATCTGGTTAATGTCAAAAATGTCAAAATTGCTCTCATCACTCCAGCTCGTATGACCTGCTCCTATGCAAATCCTCTTCAAACCCTCGAGATTTGACCTTTCACTTTGTATTTTTTAAAATTAAATCTGCCAAAGGTGGAGTGAAGAAATCAGAAGGTGACAGTGAATGCCCAGAGTTACCTGAATGGATTCCAGACACTTTACTGAAGATTATTCAACATGATCTGATGGAATGAGAGAATGTCAAAATCTGAGCAGATGCATTTAAACTGATGATGCTCATACCAGAAGGGAAATGTGCCAGCTGAGTGTAAACAGATATGGCAGGTTGGCATGTGAACCAGTGACATTACACTGTGAAATGAAGGGTAAAATGGTCAGAGCTATTTGGCCTGACAAGGTGTAAGATATATATATTTAACACGTAAACATGTATAAACGATACATATATAACATTTGTAATACATACGATACATGAATAAACTTTGACGTATAAAAACAGTTGTTATAAACAATTTTTATTACATTGTTTTTCCATTTCCACAATACAAAATAGATTTATTTTTAACATGTTGTAATATGTAATAATTTATTCATATTTACCCACATTATTCATAATTTTTCATTATTATTTATATATATTTTTTTCCTCCACAATTTTTTTTATTGATTTTCCCAGACATTTATCCGGTTAATTCTTTACGATCTTTCATTTTTACACATAATCATTATTACATGTAAATAGTTTTTCATATGCTTGTTTATTATTACATCATTGTAATAATATAAATACACCTTCTTCCAACTTACCCCAATGAAAAACTAAAATTTCATGGGTTTTCCACGACGGGTGACATTATAGAATGTGTTCATCTTCGGGGCAATCAAAGCCGTAATGTATTTTCACTCTAATGCTTTTAGAGAAAACATGCCCAAAGACTTGACACTCTGACACGCTAAGAGAAGTTGACAGCTGGCATATGAAGCACTGCATCACTTACGCACACCCCACTAGATCCATGCCATTATCGCTTCCCATCCGTCCTCAGAAATGGCCACGCCGCCGAGGGTGTGAGTTGCAAATAAAACTTGACGTCTGTCAGAGACCTCGATGTGCAGCCATGCGGAACAGCGTTACAACAGCAGTCCACTGAAGGCCAACACTTCCCTGTCTCCGGTGGTACCACAGGCTTGTCGTGGCTGGTGTCGGAGATGCCGTCAGTGAACGAAAAAGGCCAGCAGCCTTGGGGAGCGTGTCATTCGGATCTTATCCGAAAGCGGCACCCAATACAGTTCGACAGCCCACATATGTGCATATGGCAATCCTGCCCACTGGCTAGGATCTCTCAAATGTGAAGTGTATGTGAGAGCATGAGCTAAAGGGGTGAGGAGAAATGTCAGCAGACAAAAGCTTTTCTGCTGTTTTTGTCATTCGACCTGTGCATGAAATCAGCATGAAGAGTTAGCCCAGAGATATGCTTTTTACTCAAATAACTGTTTATCAACCTGTGAATAATCTGTGTGGACTTAAGCAGCTTTATTTAACGTTAAATAACGAGGCCTCATTTAATTTGTTGTATTCACTTTTACCAACTACACAAGTTCCTCTTTCACAGCGATTTGTCCTTATTTATCAGTGACAATTCAACAATAACCTAAGAAGAACAAACTAAAGGGATTTGACAGTGAGGAAAGAAATCTGGTGAGACAGCTGCTTTAACATAAGTGCTGGAAGGAACTAACATGCCTTACAACATTTCAATATTAAACCTAAGAATCAGATGAACAATTTAAGGCTAATGTATGTGGGCACCTGACAATCACAACCATATGAGCTTGTTGAATATCTCTATTGAGATCTTCCAGTCCATTTTTTGGCAAACCATTAATAAAATTGTGTGGTTCCAACTTCATGGCAAAAGTTTGGGGAAGGACCACATATGGGTTAAATGGGTCAATCATCTACAAATCTTTGACCATATAATGTGTGGAAAAATTATTCTCATTCCTTATGCAAATTCCTGTGGTACAAGCAGATAATAAAATACTTTGTAACAAAAAATAATCAATTCACTTGATAGCATTATACCATACCACATCACCATTTCATTAATTATTTTTCTGGTCCTCATTTGAAGTGGTATTAAATGTGCTGAAACTGTGGCTTGTCTAATTTGGGTTCGTTACTTTTATTATTTGATGTACAGTACAGAATTCAACAGTGGTGTGAAAGTGGTTTGCATATATGCTATTTGTAATCAATTCTACTGTTTGTAATGGAGACATTCTGAGTGGTTGGTCATCTGATGTTAATTTGCAATAATTTGAGGGGGTTTTTTTTAGTTTTACTTCCAAAACTCGCTTACGCCAAAACTCGGTATAATCTTTTTTTACCTACAACTTTTAACTATTATATTTTTAGGCCTTAAGCAGGAAAGTAATTTCACTTAATGTGACAGTTTTCCTCAGAATACCTGGGATAGATTCAAATCAAAATTAATCTAGATTAAAATGGCATTCTTAGAAGATGTTGAAGCGCTGAGTAGCTTGATCACATCTGTTGGAGAGTTGTAGTCACTTATACACTTTTGACTTATATAGCTTCCCACCCTCTACGCGTCATGGAAAACACTTTCTGTGATGAGAGAGAGCTGTCAAATGTAAATGTGATGCAGTTTGAGTGTCCTGGCCTAGATGCACCGAGGTGGAAAAGCAGAGTGTTGCCCCTAAGGTTCTGCTGTCATGCTTAACAAGCTCCATAAAGAAGAATGATGGAACTGTTCTTCCTTCTCTGACAAGTGGACAGGAACTAAATGGTCCTAAGATAATGTACCTGGAATAAGCGTTCCCCATAAATAAGTTGTTTGTTTCATCAATGAGATTTTCAGGTAGTCAGTGTTCATATTATTATAAAGATCTGATATTGTATGATTAGCACAACAAATCCTTGGACCTTAGATCACACACCTGGCTCAAATCATCAGCTGTCATCATTCCAAGATTTGGAAACTTACATATCATGTTGGGTAACTGTAATTACAAGATTACAGCTTGGGAAAAAAATGTTCATGTCAGCCTCTGAGTGGGAATTTGAAGCTTTATGACAATCCTTGTTTCTCCAACCAAATCTGGAATTGAAGAATTATGGCTGCCAATATGAACATATCATCTGTCCAGGGCAATAAAATCATGAAAATGTATTTGTACAGTTTCCGTTAAATTTGGCAGAGTGACATAAGGCTGAAAAAGTCGGTCGAGACTTCAATCACTGGCTACATATTCGAACATTGTTCCCAAACCAACTGTGCGATAAAATCTCTCCATCAGCTCCGGGGTCTTTGAGCCAACCAGTTGCCTGAACCACCTCACCTGCTCTGCTCAATTTGAAGGATTAGAATCTTGACACTAATGCTGTCCCTGATTGTCAAGCTCCTCAACCTTCATAATAAAACATACTCCCTCTGTAGAATGTTTCAGCATTCCACTTTAAGAGCAGAGTATTTCGGAATGCTCTTTACAGAGATTCACAATTTTACTTATCGGCCCACACTCCCCCAACCTCAAGCTTTCTCTTGTCTTCCTTGCTTTTTCACAAACTGTGCACATTCCCTTCTGTCCTCGCTGCATGAGCTTGCCGCTTTGCAGAGCCTCCTTCATGGAGCCATCTTTACTCATTTGGAATTATGACACAGAGGTCATCTACAAGTTCTTCTTATAGGCAAGGGAAAATTTCTCAAAACGACTGGGTTCGGGACAAACATATCTTCACTGGAAAGTTTGAATGGTCGCTTGAACTGATCCTTCATTCAATCTCCATTCAATAAAAAAATAAATCATACATGCAACAAAATCAGAGTTAGGTTTATTGGTCAAGTGTGTTGACACACCCAAGGAATTTGGTTCCAGCTGTTGGTGACTCTTAAACGTATAGATATAAATGGTAATACTATACATTTCGCTTATAGACAAGACTATACAAGACTACATATATGCATAAACTATTAGAATCATCAGCGATCAATTCTCATGTTTGTCACAGTGAACAATCTCCAATATCAATCTCTTTTCATTATGTTGCTTCATCAGTCAGACACCTGAAACCACAAGCTACCCAAAAGCGAAGTAATTTTTGTACAGAGAGAGTGGCAGCTGGAAAGTAAGTGAATTATTGATGGCAAACATGGCAGGATGCAGTATTTATCACTGTGGTGCTGGAGACCCAACATACAGAGACTGTAAGTGGATCTTTGGAGAAAGTGCAGCAGCTATTGTCCTCGGAGTGCCGGCGCTCTTGGGTGTGCGATACCGCACCATATCTTATCACCTCTCTAGTGAAAGCAATACGCCTACCATGATGTTGCCGACACTGCGCTAATTCAAACTGGCTTAAAGGGGGTTCAAAAGAGGGCCTGGGGAACGTTCGCATAGCGACATTATAGAATCATCAGCAGGGGAGCATGTCAAGAAGTGCTTCTGGTTTAAGTCATGAATTGGCACTAGATGTTTTTCCATGTGTGGCTAAACTCATTAGAAACTGAAACACTACGAAAAAATAAGGTTTTCTCTTGTTTATCGGCTACAATGAGCTGAAACCTGAAATCTTGAATGCTTATTGAAGATGTTTGTTTGCAACCGCTGATTTATCCTTAACAAGTGTAATAATGACTATTGGAACAGACTGGGATCTCTTTACATCTGGGTGATATCGAGCTGTTTTTTAACACTTTTTAGCACAGCAAGTGTCACTTTGATTGTGACCCCTTATCTTAGACTGCCAGTCAATTTGATTTACCTGACTATTGCCATGTGAAACAATTCTAACAAACTCTGGTATAATCAGCTATCTTAAGTCCCCAAATAACAAACGAAAGTCTTTTATGCCTCCTTCTTGTTTCCCTATCTCTTTTTTTTTACTCGATCAGAACTGAAAGCTTATATCCTGCCAAAGCAAATGTTAAGCTATAGCGTGTGCTGTGGGTACAATAGGCAGGGATCAAGCTGCCTTTTTAGCCTTCGATTTCTTGGTGAAAAGGTGCGTCTCCAATTACCGCCACTTGCTTCTTCTCAATCTTGTTTGCAATTAAATATTCCAACGTGTCATTAAACGGAAGGTGAAGTGAGCTGCCACTCAACATGGATGAAGCAACGTGCCCAATGTGACAGGTAAACAGAGAAGCGAGAGCGAAAGGCACAGCTAGGGTTACGGGCCTGCTCAAGTAGTGCCACTCACCGGCTCTGTTTCCACCGGGAAGAGATCGATTTACTCGTGGCTGCCACATAAAATAGTCCGGTCCAAGTACACTGCCTGCCTCAGTGATGGAATGATTACTTATTCATGGAAAGTTGGCAGGGGAGGGAGGGTGATGTGAATGGGAGTCCTTGTTTTTCAGTGGGTTTGCAAGACAAGGCTGACATAAGGGTATCTATTACGAACTTGTTCGCAGAGTCTGGCTCCCTTATTGCCAGAATTGCTGGAGATTGTCTCAGCTCTAGCTCGGAGTGACAGATCTGGAACGTACCACTCATGTTCGCCATGGGTTTCAATCACAAGACATACTGGATTGAACACAGCATTCTGCAGGTATGACATATTGAATGTATTCCAGCAGGGGCATGTATGCCGGCTGACTTAATCTAACATTCTAAAGTCACCCCAGGTAGCCTGACACTTATCTGCTGGCCTTGAAGGACACAGTTGCTTTCTCGCTCTCCTCTGCTGCTCTGAACATTGCTACCCTGACACTAGAGAGTCCACGCCATGTTTCGGGCGTGTGAAATCTCACACTACCTGCAGATCCGAGGGCACAGAGGGCTGGCGCTTTCACAAGCAACTGCAGAGGCTTTCTTTGCTCTGGGCCAAGATAAACTTGCAACCCGTAGTCCTATTCAGTACTTGAGACCCCACGGAGTTTACACCAAGACACTTTTAACCCCCAAACAGAATTCTCTATTATCCAAGTGCTGCATTTTCATAAAGCCTGTGTTTAATTCCCACATCCATTCAGTAGTTTATGAACTGAGCCCCATCCTTGCAACATGTCTCCTTTCAGGCCATTGCAGAACCAGCTAACCACTTTAATTAAGCTGGAATTGTGCATCAAAAGCCTCATTCAAGCACATCCATCAGCATCTTTTGGATGACGAGTGAAATCGGATACCCATCCACTATTCCACCTCTTCTTATCGCACTATGGCGCCTTGCGCTTTCACTGTAACACTCCGCCGCTTGGCAGGAACGCGTAACCTAAGTCACCCTGGAGTCATTGTGCTGGTTGTAAGCAATATGTTCCACTGTGTGATGGCCGAGCACATTAACACAGATTCTTTTCACTCTTGCGCCCGTGATACCCCACCGGCGTTTGTGTTACAAGCCGCTTGATTTCCAGCAATTCAAAGCTAAAGTCTGGCGAAGGTGTGAGAGGGCTTCTTGAGCAGCACCGAGGCCAAGTGTAAGACTACTGCTGGAGCACCTGTTACTGTGCCCGTGAAGCTAACCTAAATGCTAATCAGGAATTCTGAATAGGGGCTGTTGCTACCACTGGGACTTAAACGGTTTCCAGTGCGTAATTCTTTTGTAATTCAATGTAGCCTACTGTATTTCAGGGCTGTACTAATATCAATTAAGCCATAAACAACCAACATCCTTGGACATATATATATATATCCTACTAAACAGATTAAGGACTTTACCACATTTTCTGGTGTTTCAACCAGGAATTTCACTAGGACTTTAATATAGGATGGATTTAATTGTTATTATTTTTAACAAAAATGATAGAAAAGGATTCTGTATAATTGGAACATTTTTTTTATGTTTTCTGTATTTTATATTTGAAAATAATAAAAAGAAAACAGCAACATTGTCCAAAACAATAGATTATGGCAGGAATCCGTTAGGAAAAGGTTCATCAGCTAATATAAACAAGCATAACTATGTTTGAGCAAATGATTTACAGTAGGTTCTAACCTTTCTGACCTTCTTCATAGCAGAAAATATTTAGACGCACACATTTTCTTATATCTTTATCGACAACTACTAACTCATCTTAATTGGATTCTGATGACCCCTGTTGGTTACTTAGAGAAATGTGTAAATAAATAATGGAAAATATCCTCCTTTTGTTCTATGTTGTTGTTAATACTGTTCGATATTGCAAATACAGAATCATTTGAATTATTTGTAATTTTTTTTATGTTTTTGCAGATTATTTGGATTATTTTTTTTTTAAAGAACGTTTTAAATATATTCTAAATTAGTTGCTGTATCAAAGATGTCCACTGGGAGTCAGTGCTGACCAATAATTCTCCTGTTAATCGCATCTACTTTACTGCAGTATTCATATTCTGCAGTGTAATGAACGAATTTTTTTGTATTTCCACGACTCAATACACTAATATATGAGAATTTAGCTGTAGTCAGAGGTTTCCATCGATCCATCAATCTATCTATCTAAAATCAGCTTAACTGGGTTTTAGTCATACAGCGATTAAAGCATTAGTGATTATGTTTTCATTAAAAAAATGCTTAATTTAATTTCTTCCTTTTCTCGTTCCTTTTCTAATAAATGTATTTTTTTCTTCCATTTGTTTAACACTGAGTCTTACAATCTTCCAATGTCCAGGCAACAGAAAAGCTAGCATCTATGTTGATGTTGGCTTAAAACAAAATGCATGTAACAACCACCAAACCCCCTTTGATCGAACTGCAATCTAAGCAAAAAAAAAAAAAACATTGAGAAAGTAGTTATCAGATAATCTGTTACTGAACAGGATTCTTTGGAAATACACAAACGAAAGTTTTGAAATTCAGAGGACCTTTTTTTTTCATGACTTCATAACTTTCTTGCATCAAATTTCAGTTTCTGCTATTTATTTTATTTTATTCTTATTAAAAATAGTACTAGCTCATGTTTTTTTCTTGACCCTATCTGACATGCTCCATTTCAGGATTGATTACACAATGGCTGCACCACAAATGCAGTATAAATTACATTTTATTATTACGGAAGGCATCGTTCTTTAATAATGTTGCTCTGGATACAACTAAAACGTGTCGCTTTAGGAACGTGTTCTACGTGATTACATGATGTTCATGATGTCCGAAGAGGTCCTTCATCCAAAACTTTTCCCTCAAGTGTACCCTAACTGAAGCAGCCATGAAGCTAAATGCGGAACAAACACTTTCTAATATGCAGTTACTTTTACATCCATCAAGTTGATTATTAACCAGTAGCAGCATGCTATGAAGTGTTTTATTCCACTTATAACACATTGATTTATGCTATAATGATGTGCTATTACACGTAAGGTGTGAAGTGTGTTCAAAACAATTACAACCTAACTAGTCTAGTTGGATTGGATAGTAACTACTCACTTATTCATTGGTTAACTTTAATTGTTCAATTCAATTCAATTTTATTTGTATGGTGATTTGGACATTTGGGCATTTGATCCAAAGCAGTTTTACAAAATGACTTCGATTTCGAGTATAACTTTTAACTTATAAGTTTATCCCTAATAAGCGAGTGATGACAGGGGCAGCGAAAAAAATCCCTGACAAAGTATTAAGAAGAAACTTGATAAATGATAAATGTTCATTTATTATAGTTCCAATTATTGCTGAGGTTGTCAACTGTTCGAAAAAATATTATATATATATATATAGATGAAACATGTCTTTTTTAATCCAGAATTGATCGTTGCATAGATTTTCTAATGGTGAAAAGTATCTGATATTTCATCTTCTCCCGCTTATCCGTAATTCAGGTCGCGGGGGCAGCAGTCTAAGCAGATTCCCCAGACACTTCTCCGTGTCCAGGGATCGGGCTGTCAAGGACCCCGCCTTCGACTGCTGCCCAATCCTCTCAGCACCGGTCCCTTACTGTCCCTCCTGCAGGAGGTGAGCCCACGGGAAGGTGGCCCCACGTCGCTCCGACAATTTATTTTTCTCGTAAGGGTCCCCTGGAGCATAGAGGGTAAAGGGCCTTGCTTAAAGGCCCAGGAGTGGAATGGCAGCTTGGCGATACCGGGGCTTGAACCCCCGACCTTCCGATCGGTAACCCAGCGCCTTAACCACTGGAGCCACCACTCCCCCAGATATTTCAATATCAATTTTCAAATCCAATTCATTAAACAAATGAAAGTCACATACACATTCATACAGAATATGACACATAGTAAAATGCTTTTTTGACTGTCCAACTTATAAACATGGAAGAAATACAATATAAGATAAAAAATAAAAAGAGTAAAGTAACGTAAAAAAGTATAAAAGTATATTAAATTGAATAAAACATTTTTAAAGCAAACTTATGTTTGCATGATGACTGCAGTACATTTGAGATAAATGAAACCTTTGTATATTTGTCTCCGCCCCAATTATTCCCATTTAAGTCATGAAGTCTCGATTAGGGATGGGCCTCATTTCCATTTTGATCCCAAAACCAAGTACTTTCAAGACCACGTATTGTCGATGTTCATACCAATACCAATACAAATTCTTGCATGAAATGTTTCTCTGTAAGGTTTTATAGTCTTTATAATTTTTGGAAGTCAATATTATTAATATTTAATTGTAACCTTTTGTTAAAAATCTTTTATTAAAAAAATGATGATTATTAATCAAACTTTTAACAAAATATTATCAGTCAGAGAACCCCATTCACGCCATGTTTCTATATTTCTCGTTGCACGTTTTTATAAAAGAATTATAAAAATAAAATTTGTTGACTTTTCAGACTCCTGTTTTTTCTTTGACTGGTCAACTCTCTTGCTTTTAAAAAAAATCCCTCAGGATCTGATGCAGAAATCTCGTGATATATGCCTGTGCTACTGAATACTGACTCGTTTGTATAATCAATAGAGCCACAAGGGATAATAAAATAGTTCCTATTCACATTAAATCAATATTAAATCAAATTCACTTGTTGGGACGTTATTACTATATGACAATTCCTAATCTCAAGGTCGCGTCTATCTGGCTGTAGAGCAGGTGATGTCTGCATAATCTATAAACTTTGAGCTGAACTTGAACCTGAAATCGAGGTTGCACAAGACTGATATTTCGCCGTTCCTAATCAAACTGTTTACACAATAATTGGAATGGATGCCGCTGTCTGCATGGTACAGTACGTTTGGGTGAACTCGGGTCGAAGGTGCGACAGAATCTACACTCGGCTTTGCATATGCGGTATTCACAAAAGAAGTAGTGAACCCTAATGGGCTTTTATGTTAAAGATGGATTGCTGGTGAAGCTTTCCCCCTTATTTGAAGGAGGCTTTTATTTAGAGCTGAAGAGAAGTCAACCATGGCAGATTGGAGACACTGGGATTTGAACTGACAACCTCCTGAACAGTACTCCACTAATCACTACTCCAGATGGCACAAGGAATATTTATCCCTTTTATTTCATTTTAATTACAATAGCAGTAAATACGCTAATGCTCAGGAGTAGATTTAGGAATCCCTGGTCCAAATACTAGTAGACAGAACAAATGTTTAAAGAACTTCAAACCCATCGACAGCTGATATCAATGGCACTTGTCAAGAGGTGTGATATATTAGTTTTTATGTATTTAAAAAAATATATATAATTTCAATGATTCCTCCAAACAGGATTTCAGGCTGATGGTATCCTAAGCCTGCAACCTATTGAACCAGTATTGATATATTCATTGATAGAGACTGTAAGGGACTTTTGTACGTCGTTCTGGATAAGGGCGTCTGCTAAACGGCATAAATGTAACATGTAAATGTAACAGGTTCTTGAAGCTGATATGTTGGAAGCAGGAAAAATGGGCAAGCAGACCAAGATACACCCCTTAATAGCAACAATATTCCTTACACAGTAGTGTCTTCTTTCAGGAGTTTTGAGGAACATGACAAAGATTTTAGGACGTTGACTCGGCTCCCAAAGTCCCGGGGGAAAATCTGTTGAATGTGCAGGACATTTTGATTTATAGAGCCGACATCTCACGACGATCGAATCCTGTGGATGCTTAATGGGGTCATGTTGAATAGAGTGTGAAAGAAAAGCTCTGCACTTTCAAATTGCGAAAAAATGCTCATAAACGGTTTGAGGAACATGAAGTGAATACCTTTTACATGCTGTTTTTTTTTTGTTTTTTTTTTTTTGCACCTCTTGACTGCTGCTACTGCTGTTTTTGCACTACATCCAGTTACAGTTTTTATAGTTCTGTTTGCACAGTACTGTGTATTCAAAGTATACAGTAGGTTTACGGGTCAGCGCTATCTGGGGTTATGTGTTTTGTCTTGTGTTGTCTGTCTGTACTGTTTTTCGTCTGCACTGTTTGCACTAGGTTGAACTCGATGCACTTTATGTAGCTTTGTGTCGTGTTGTAGCAGTATGTTGTTGTTTAGTGTAGCACCAGGGTTCTGGAGGTACGTTGTCTAGTTTTTACTGTGTACTGTGTAACTCTGTGTATAGTAGAAATTACAATAAAAGACTCTTGACTTGACTTGAAGAGTTCAGGGCGTCGGTTCGGCACCAAATTCGGCACCCAAGACATTAGAATGCTAATATCCTGGTCCCAGATATCACGGTACACCTTGTGGGGTTTGGGCCTTTATGGGTCAGGGCTGTTTTTGTGACACATCAACACAAAATTAGATGGGCGGTAATGGCGGATCGGTGTTGGAAACGCATCCATGCTTGCTGTTCATTCAATGAACTGGAGATCTGACCAGTCTTAACAACACAGACTTCTGTGTTGTTACATTTCCTGTCATTTTTAATATATTTTATAATTTTTCTTAATTCTTTCAACAAATAAATTTTTTAGTTGTGGTGCCTCTGCTCTTATATATTGTGGACTTTTCTGTTTATTCACTTGCAGAATTTCTATATATTTCTCGTTACATATATACAATTAGCCATCTTGAATATTAACGATTATTTCCCAATTTTCCTGCAAATATTTGAACATCTTCATCCAGACGCACCGCTACCTTCAATTCTAAACCGGATCAGGCGATACTGTGCAAAAACACGCGGACCTCAAGACCTTCTTTCTCATTGGTTACGCCTCTCATTATTTGCATAAGTAACTCCGCCTTCCGCCGAAACCTACGTTTTTGATTGGCTCACGCGTGCAGCGTGAGTCTCTCCGAGGGTCAGAGTTCGACGGTCTGCAGTAACCTCGTTCCTTTAACGACAAACCACTTCCTCGTTTTATGATTGACAGGAGCAGGTATCCAATCAGAACTGTGCTTTTGAGACGCGAGTTCCAGGATATCCAATCGCAAACGTGGGGGCGGGAGCTTTGTAATTGTGGGTGGAGTTAAAAAAAAACCGCTTCCGTATCGCACCACTGTGATGAAGTCGCTGTCAGAGCGGCGCTCGAGCGCGGTGGTGGGACGAGAGAAATCAAATATAAGCTGTAAATAAATAAATATATATATATATATAAAATAACTTTCGTCGGGAAAAGTACCGCTTCAGAATAGCGTGCCGACTCATTTCTCACGGTGAGTAGCTCATTAGCGCGGAAGCCCGCTAAAGCTGCATGCTAGCCGGCTTTAAATCATCTCGCGCATCATCTCCGAGGCAGTGAACGAGACTGGGGAATAATAACACGAAATAAAAAGTAGCGACATGTCAAAATGTTAGGAATTTAGTTCTGAAATGCTACAATTTAATGCAAAGCATCGAGGTTTTTCTTTTTGATAAACAGTAGCGCAGTAGTCTTTCAGCCCTGCACGCGCACACACGCCTAAGTAAACAAATAACACTGTTATTATTTCTCTTTTTATTTATCGACATTTTCCAGCAAAGTATCTTCTCTTCCGATCTTCTAACGAGCCACCATGCTTCTTTTCCCCCCCTCACACCAGCTAAGACATGCGTGTGATCTCGTTTATCAGGTTCTACTGGATGGACTTAAGGTTTTGCTCAGGTCATTTCAGACCCTGTCAGTTTTAGAAAAATAAAAATAAAATAATGTTTAAATTATACATATTTCAGGACAACACCTCACAATTGATACTAAGTGATACAAAATTAAAAAAAGAAAGAAATCCTATTTGTATTTTTATTTTCTAATCCGTTTTGTACGCTTGTGAGCTTTTTTCACTGAGACTAATGAATATTCATGACACAGAACACGCGTGCTTATTAATATTCATATCTAATGGCGCGATGCGGAATAATTCTCGATTCTGATTGGTGAGGAGGCGGCTAACTTTTTTTTAAAGTAATTCTCACATAAAATAAATGCAATCAGAGACATGCTCTTGTCTGCTAAAGCATCAGAACTGAACCAAATTGTTTCATATTGAAAGTTAATTGAATTCAATTCATTTTTACATGTATAGCAATTTTAACAATGGACATTGTCTCAAAGCAGTGTATAAAGTTGTATAAAAGAAAGTCAAGTGCCTTTACGTTTGTTTTTTATAATTGCAAATTTAACCCTAATGAATGAGCCGGTGGCAACTTTGGCAAAGGAAAAACTCCCTGAGATGGCATCAGATAGAAAGCTTGAGAAGAACCAGAGTCAAAAGAGAACGTATCCTCATCTGGGTGGCACCGAATGTCCATTCATTACATTTCTATCATTATCAAAATTTACTGATCAGTGATGGGCTCCTATATCGTTGTTGCAGAAATGTAAATCATACTGGATAGTATCTGAATCACAAGCTAAACCGAATCATGTCGGATCTGTAGTGATTAAAATCGGATCAAAATTGTGATTAAAACCTGTCCTGAAATTAATTGTACTGTCGCTGAACCAAATGGTTTTCAATCAGTAGTGAGTGAAATGATCTTGAGGTGGAGATAAACTAGTACTGAATTATCATTGTCGCTGAGGTTTACAGGATCGGATCAGTAATGAATTTTATAATATCGGAAGTAAATTTTATGGATGCTGAATAGGATCGTATTGAAACCAGTGTAAAAATAATTCAGTACAGAGCTGAATTATCAGGTAACTAGTGAAACAAATGTATTGGTACTAATCCATGAGGTGAATTATATTAGATTAGGGGGTGTGAATTGAAATTGACGCTGAATCAGGCCTGAATGGAAACGCACTCTCGCTGAATTTCTTTTGGTTCCTATGGATTCGCAATTCCTATGGATTCCTGTGGAATCGTATAAGATCAGTAGCGAGGTTAATTGTAAAAGGACGGAAATGAATTACTCGTGAGCGTCAAAGAATCTTTGAGTGACATCACCGATCCGAAAGTTGGATAGAACGTCGGGTCACAGTGTTGGTCAAAAGCATAACCTTTAATTTCGTAACGTGTACAGACTGTAATGTTGATCAAATGTTGTAATCTGGTGATGAAGTTACTCCCAGTGTGGGTTTTTTTTTTTTTCTTTCCACACCAAGTTTAAAGCCAAATGGTCTGATTTAAGGAGGCGGGGATTCAAACACATGCTCGTGTGCGAAGAACAGCCTCGATATCACGTCAAATTCATTTCAAAATCTAAACGGAAATTCCTCCACGGGAACCGCAGGGGAAAAACGTGGAGCACTTTCTACGCCACTGTTAAGTCTGATGTCGTGTTTGCATCATTATCATCATCCTCCCTGAATATTTCATTCATTCTCCCTTTTATTTTTTTGTGGCATCAGTGTTCGGAGCCTGCCAGTGTCATCCGTCCATGGCGGAGCAGGATCCCCAGACGGAGAAGCCCCCTCCCGCCTCGCACTTCACCATCGGGTCCGTGTCGGAGGACAACTCCGAGGATGAGATTCAGTGCAAGTCAGAGCTCTCCACGGAGGACAAGGAGCGCTCGGCGTCTCCGTCCTCGGTCAGCTCGGACAGCACTTTCGAAAGCCTGGACGGCCCGCTGCACAACATGAGGTCAGTGTTTCATTAGACTTCTATAGGTAGCTTTTGGTCGTCTAGTCGACTTTAGAATTGCATGATTTCTGGAGTTGTGTGATAAAATCAAGGGCAAATCCGGTCCAATTTACATAAACGCCATTTAGTTTGTAAGCAGTTGGACTCTGGTTTGATTTTTGTGGAGAAATCAGTGGTGTGAAATAGTGTGTCCGTGACCTTGTCGGGACCAACATGTGTTTCTGTGTATGTGTGTTTTATATCTGTGTGTGTGTGTGTGTGTGTGTGTATGTGTGTGTGTGTGTCTGGCTCAGTGTAAACGCATCTGTAGCGCTCACTCTCTGCCACGAATAGTTCTAAAAGAGACACACTTTTATCTGTGCTTTCTCCTGATTAAAACCCAGACTTTCAGATCCAGAAGAACCCGTAACAAAAATCTACATCTTTTTCTGCGTCCTGGACAAAAAATATATATATAATCATTGAATGTGGTAGAGAGCCACCCTGTACTCTACCACATTCCTATTGGTGGACAGGAGCATTGGGCAAGTAGAGGACAGACAGGGCTCTGTGTGTGTGTGTGTGTGTGTGTGTATGTGTGTGTGTATGTGTGTGTGTGTGTATGTGTGTGTGTGTGTGTATGTGTGTGTGTGTGTATGTGTGTGTGTGTGTATGTGTGTGTGTGTGTGTGTGTGTGTGTGTGTGTGTGTGTGTGTGTGTGTGTTGGGGGAGAGGGAAGATCACACCATGCCTCTATTTCAGTGACAACATTTACTTGCCAGCATACCAGTGATGATGTAACAGCGCAGTATCAGACCAAGCAGAATTGAATCAAACACACACACACACACACACACACACACACACACACACACACACACACACACACACACACACACACACATTTCTCTCGACAGTTTTTTTTTTTCTACAGAGCTGTTGTACAAAAGTAAATGTAAGTCGATTTTATTGAGCATTAACAAATTTACACAAGTAATGGAGAGTGTGTTAGAGAAGTGAAGAAAAGAGTGCAGGCAGGGTGGAGTGGGTGGAGAAGAGTGATAGCAGGAGTGATTTGTGATAGAAGAGTATCTGTGAGAGTGAAAGGGAAAGTTTATAGGACTGTGGTGAGACCTGAGATGTTGTATGGTTTAGAGACAGTGGCATTAAGTAAAAGACAGGAGGTGGAGCTGGAGGTAGCAGAGCTGAAGATGTTGAGGTTTTCGTTTGGAGTGACGACGATGGACCGGATTAGAAATGAATTTGTTAGAGGGACGGCACATGTAGGACGTTTTGGAGACAAGGTGAGGGAGGCGAGATTGAGAAGGTTTGGACATGTGCAGAGGAGGGACATGGGGTGTATCAGTAGGAGAATGCTGAGGATGGAGCCAACAGGAAGGAGAAAAAGAGGAAGACCAAGGAGGAGGTTTATGAATGTGGTGAGGGAAGACATTCAATTCAATTCAATTCATTTTTATTTGTATAGCGCTTTTAACAATGAACATTGTCTCAAAGCAGCTTTACACAGATAATGCGGTGATTAAAAATGAATATGTTCTTTATGAGTAAGTTTGTCCCTGATGAGCAAGCCGGTGGCGACTGGCGACTGTGGCAAGGAAAAACTCCCCGAGATGGCATAAGGAAGAAACCTTGAGAGGAACCAGACTCAAGAGGGAACCCATCCTTATCTGGGTTACACCGAATGTCCATTTGTGGCGGGTATACAATGTTGCGGGGTGCAGTGATGATGATCAAAAGCGAAGTGTATTTCTGAGTCAGTGTAGGAGACTGTTGACATCCAATCCAGGCAGGCCTGGATGAAGTGGGAAGATCCACGGGGGGGAGAGGGGCAGGAACAGTGGTCACTGGAGCCTCAGGAGCATGTTTAACTCGACCGAGAGAGAGAGAGAGAGAGAGAGAGAGAGAGAGAGAGAGAGAGAGAGAGAGAGAGAGAGAGAGAAGAGGGTGACAGGAAGAGAAGGATATGGATTATTAAGTGTACCTATTGTTGCATGAGAGTTAAAGTCACTGTGCAGTTTGGACTCCGGCAAGACTCGCTATAGCAGCATAACTAAAAGGGAGAACCAGAAGGCAACACAGACATGAGGGATCTCTGGGATAAGAGACGGCCCACCACACCACCATCAACAAACCTGAGTGAACACGTGAATGTGAGGGGACGACAGCGTACAAATATCCCAGTTCACCAAACACTCTATATCAATGTTCCCTCCAGATCTGAGCCTTTACCTGAGAAAAAATCTACTGATTAAAGGCTTGACTGAATAAATATGTTTTCAACCTCGACTTGAACACTGAGACTGTGTCTGAGTCCCGAACACTGATAGGAAGGCTGTTCCATAACTGCGGGGCTTTATAAGAGAAAGATCTGCCCCCTGCTGTAATCTTCATTATTGGAGGAACCAACAGATAGCCTGCACCTTTTGATCTAAGTAGGCGTGGAGGATCATACTGGTACAGAAGTTCACTCAGATACGGTGGTGCGAGACCATTAAGTGCTTTATATGTCAGTAGTAAAATTTTATAATCAATGCGAGATTTGATTGGGAGCAGTGTAGACTGATTAATACAGGGGTGATGTGGTCATATTTCCTAGATCTAGTGAGGACTCTTGCTGCTGCATTCTGAACTAACTGAAGCTTATTTATGCACCTACTCGCACACCCAGACAGTAAAGCGTTACAGTAGTCTAATCTAGAAGTAACAAAAGCATGAACTAGTTTTTCTGCATCCTGTAACGACATCATATTTCTAATTTTAGCAATATTTCTAAGGTGAAAGAAGGAGATCCTGGTGATATTATTCACGTGAGCCTCAAAGGAAAGACTCGAGTCAATAATCACACCAAGGTCTTTGACAGCCGTACACGCTGAAACAGAAACACCATCCAGAGATGTTAGGTAATCGGAAAGTTTGCTTCTAGCTGCATGTGGTCCTAGTAAAAGTACTTCCGTCTTATCTGAGTTTAGCAGAAGAAAGTTATCGAGCATCCACTGTCTAATGTCCTTTACACATTTTTTAACATTGTTAAGCTGATCTCTCTCATCTGGCTTTGCTGAAATATATAGCTGTGTATCATCAGCATAGCAATGGAATCTAATACCATGTTTATGAATAATTTCTCCAAGAGGCAGCATATATAAAGAGAAAAGCAGAGGGCCTAAGACAGATCCTTGAGGAACACCAAACTTTACCTCAGAGAGTGTGGAGAACTCACCATTAACATCAACAAACTGATAGCGATCAGTCAAATAAGACCTGAGCCAAGAGAGAGCCGTTCCCTTTATTCCAACAACGTTCTCAAGTCTAGCAAGTAGTATAGTGTGATCAATGGTGTCAAAAGCTGCACTAAGGTCGAGCAAAACAAGTAAGGAGACAAAACCCTGATCAGAGGCCAATAACAGGTCATTTACCACCTTAACTAGCGCCGTCTCTGTGCTATGATGAGGCCGAAATCCTGACTGATACATTTCAAAAATATTATTCATAAGTAGGTGTGAGCATAACTGCTGTGCTACAACCTTTGGTACAAAGTACCTGGACATGCAGGTAGTTGGTGTGAAAGAGGCAGATGTACAGGACAGGGTGGTATGGAGACGGATGATCCGCTTTGGCGACCCCTAATGGGAGAAGCCGAAAGAAGAAGATTAACAAATTTACACAAGAAATCACATTCATGTAAATTTATGTTTGGGTTGTATGGGAAGTGGTTCTTAGCGCTTTACTGACATACGATGAAAATTGGTGTAAATGCAGCAGGAATTTAGATTTGGTTCGCTCAATTAAAGCATTTGCATACTTTGCATAAAAAAAAAAAAAAAAGAAAGATAAATGAGGCTAAAGAAGTCTAAGGCTAAGTCTACACTAATAAGGATCAATTTGAAAACGGTGCTGACTGCACCCCAGATCTCCTCACATCACCTACATCAGTACCTGCTTTTCGTAACACCCTTGCGGCTAATGAACGCATAAATCCATAAGCACACTCTTAAATCTAGTGGAACATCTTCCCAGAAGAGTGGAGGGAATTATAAGAGGGAATTGGGACTAAATGTGGAATGCGATCCTCAAAAATCACATACCGTACTTATGACCAGGTGACCCAATACTTTTGGAAATATAGTGTACATGCACTTTCCAAAGAAAACGTATCAGTGTGGACTAAGAAATGACTTATGTATTGTAGATATATCTTGGACTGAAAAACAGATTCGAACCAATTCACACATTTTTTTTGTGCAAGACATTAAAGAATGATGTGACGTTAAATATCCTTGAAACGAGTTCGGTATTTCCTGTGAATTGTAGCGTATTGTGAATTGTAAACATATCTATTGTGGGTGGGTTTTTTTTTAGGCCTAGTATGTCTGGTCTGCACCTGGTGAAGCAGGGTCGTGATCGCAGACGTGCAGATCTGCAAAGAGACTTTACAGTAGCCTCGCCTGCTGAGTTCGTCACCCGCTTCGGAGGAAACAAAGTCATCGAGAAGGTAAAATTTATTGGATGCATGAAAATAAACACGAACTTGGCTAATCAGGAACGGAGGCTGTACCAGTTTTCGATCTGGACTTGTTTTTTATGCTTATTCGTGGAATCGTGGTTGACCGTAGCCTTGAACGGAACAGAACAGCTTTTTTACGTGAGGTTTTACGGCTGATATGTGCATGTGCTTTGGCCTTGCAGGTCCTTATCGCTAATAACGGCATCGCCGCTGTAAAGTGCATGCGCTCCATCCGCCGGTGGGCGTACGAGATGTTTCGGAACGAGCGCGCCATCCGATTTGTCGTCATGGTCACCCCGGAGGATTTGAAGGCCAACGCGGGTGAGCGAACAATTGAAACCGATGAAAAGAAAGGAAAAAAAAATATGCGCCATTCACTGGCGAGGAGGAATATATTGTCGGTTATACAGTACAGTCTGGCTTTGTCCTGGCCCTTGCATGGCCTAATTAATACAAGAAAGAGCCACTGAAAAGGAGAAATGTCTCCACTGATGAATGGACAAGGTCTCTTCAAGGCTCTTTGTTCGCATCTGTTCAGATCGGTCAATCTTTGGGCATGTCCGTTTACCAGCACTGACAACAACAGGAAGTTGTTTTGAAGACGTTCCAAACTATTTTAATTGTGCCTCTCAAGAAATAGACAAATGCGACATGTTTTTTTTTCCACAGAATATATAAAAATGGCTGATCATTATGTACCTGTGCCTGGAGGAACCAACAACAACAACTACGCCAACGTCGAGCTCATTTTGGACATTGCTAAGCGGATTCCAGTTCAGGTATTTTTAAATTTTATACGATTTGGTACAGCTTTATCAGAAAATTAATTATTCGCTTACTGCAGGGGTCCCTAAACAACTGGCAGTATTATTGTGCAGATTTTATGATGATTTTACATTTTAGTACTCCTCCTAATGCTTGATTAGTTTTAGTTCTGTACCATACAGACAAAAAAGCATTTACTTTTTTTTAAAAGATATATTTTTAGCCTTTCAAAATAGCATTATTACTCTCATAGTTACTTGTTTTTCATATCCATCGCTATTAAAATCGAAACAGCACATTAAGCCAGTGATTCGCCTCTAGAGGCCGCTGTTGTGATGACGGCGGACCGAAAGCCGGAAAAACTATAGGTGTGGATATTTTTGCCAATAGCTGATCGTTCCAGGCACTGTCCTGCCTCGATCTCTATTAATGGGATATTCTAGTGTGAAAGCCACCTTTATTATCAAATACAGATGTCATATGAGTAAAACATTATTAACATATATAAAAAATCCTAATTCCTAGTTCCAAATGTAGGGCCAGGCCGTAGTTTTTTTTTTTTTTTTTTTTTTTTACGTATCTCTAATTTACAGACATCGTTTATATAGATGTTATCAGTTATATTGTTTATCCTAGTGCATTCCACAAGTTCTGTTTTTTTTTATGTGATATCTTTTCATTTCTAGGCGGTATGGGCTGGGTGGGGTCACGCCTCAGAAAACCCCAAACTCCCAGAACTCCTGCACAAGAACGGCATTGCCTTCATGGGTCCGTCTTCTACTAAATGTCAAAATGTTCATCTGATTTACGAATAATGCAGTCTGGATGCATGTGTGTAGCATTTTATTTTTTAATGGTTAATTTTCTTTTATTTTCTTCTCTTCATATATTCACAGGTCCTCCCAGTCAGGCGATGTGGGCGTTGGGAGACAAGATTGCATCATCCATTGTGGCTCAGACAGCTGGCATTCCAACTCTACCATGGAGTGGAAGAGGTCTGTTCATTTACACAGGGAAGAAATAATAAAAAAAAATTTTGCAATTCACACTCAGTTCGGGTTGAGCCCATATGAAACCTGAAATTGTTCAAACGTCAAGAAGAAAATTCACAACAGTGTAAAAATACGCGTCATTGTGTGACAGGGTTAACTGTCGAGTGGACGGAGAACGACCAGAAGAAGCGAATCATCAACGTGCCCAATGAGCTGTATGAGCAGGGCTGCATTCAGGACATAGAGGCTGGTCTAAAGGTACTATCGCAACGTTTTTGTGTATTGCTTCATGGATAGTTCCTGTTAGCATGACTGAGCTCCTTGTTGTACCGGACAGGCTGCAGAGAAAGTGGGCTACCCGGTGATGATCAAAGCATCGGAGGGCGGAGGAGGGAAAGGTATCCGCAAGGTCAACAGCGCCGACGACTTCCCCAACCTCTTCCGACAGGTGACGGGAAATTTATTTTTTTTGTGTGGAATGTATGGAGATTGTTTGGTTTTGACGTTGTAACGTCCCTTTTGTTTGTTTTCAATAAAAGTTGTTTGTGAGTTTTGCCGGTTTAACTGCTTATTAATGAGGACTTTTTACCACCACAGGTGCAAACGGAGGTGCCCGGGTCGCCCATCTTTGTCATGCGGCTCGCGAAGCACGCCCGCCATCTGGAGGTGCAGATCCTGGCCGATCAGTATGGCAGCGCCATCTCGCTGTTCGGCCGAGACTGCTCCGTTCAGCGCAGGCATCAGAAGATCATCGAGGAGGCGCCGGCCACCATCGCCACATCGGACGTCTTTGAGAATATGGAGAGGGTACGAAAAAAAAAAAGCAAATAATTCATATACAACAGTATCTGAGAAACTGAGAAATCTTCGCAGATTTTCATGCTGCCAAGTATTTGTCAAAAAATGTGTGCGTTCCTTTTAGTGTGCAGTGAAACTGGCAAAAATGGTGGGTTACGTGAGCGCGGGAACAGTCGAATACCTCTACAGTCAAGACGGCAGTTTTTACTTCTTGGAGCTGAACCCTCGCCTACAAGTGGAACATCCCTGCACCGAAATGGTGGCTGATGTGAACCTGCCTGCCGCTCAGCTTCAGGTGTGTGTGTGTGTGTGTGTGGGTGTGGGTGTCTGGGTGTGGGTGTTATCAATTAGTCTTGGAGTAGTCTTCACAAAGGCTTGTTTGCTCAAACACACTAACCCGTGTGTGTGTGTGTGTGTGTGTGTGTGTGTGTGTGTGCGTGTGTGTTTCAGATCGCCATGGGCATCCCTCTGCACCGCATTAAGGACATCCGAATGCTGTATGGCGTGCAGCCGTGGGGAGACTGCCTCATCGACTTCGAGGCGCTTTCGACCGCCCCGTCTCCACGAGGGCACGTTATCGCGGCTCGTATCACCAGTGAGAATCCAGATGAGGTGTGTGTGTGTGTGTGAGCCTGAGTACTGAGGATTCCTCATGTATCCTATTCACTGTATTATGAAGCTGGATTGGGGAAACTCTTTTAAATTTTTTTGGTGTGTTTCTCTCAGGGTTTTAAGCCGAGCTCGGGCACGGTGCAGGAGCTGAACTTCCGCAGCAATAAGAACGTGTGGGGTTACTTCAGCGTGGCCGCCGCCGGAGGCCTGCACGAGTTCGCTGACTCGCAGTTCGGCCACTGCTTCTCCTGGGGGGAAAACCGTGAAGAAGCCATCTCGTATGCACACTTCACTTGATTATCATTAGGGTTCCTACAAAGTATGGAATTAGATTTGAGTGATTTCCAGGTCTGGATTAGCATGGAGGGGGGAAATATCGCCCTATTCGGTAATCTAAAATATACAATTAAGAATTTGTGATTTGTCTAAAAACACACTTGCGCATGAACGAAACGTTTCGAATTGCGGCATTTACGCCGGCAGTTTATTTACTTTCCGGCTCCTTGAAACTCCTTGAATTCCCCCCACATGATAAATATGGTTTTATAAATATGGTAGGAAGAAGTCTGGAAAAGTGGAATTTAGAAAAATGTGTAGGAACCCTGTATATTATTGTAACGCTGTGTGTGTGTGTGTGTGTGTGTGTGTGTGTGTGTGTGTGTGTGTTTTTAACATTGCATTTGTATCCCCTCAGAAACATGGTGGTGGCTCTGAAAGAGCTCTCGATCAGAGGAGACTTCAGGACCACGGTGGAGTATTTGATCAAACTGTTGGAGACCGAGTGCTTTCAGCACAACAGCATTGACACGGGCTGGTTGGACCGCCTCATCTCGGAGAAAATGCAGGTACAGATTCTTACACCGTGATACCACTTTACTAATACTGCTATTATTACTATATGGTCTGTATTTACATATCTGTCTGTCTTTCCCTCTCTCCTTCTTTCTGTCTCGTGTAGGCCGAGCGTCCAGACACCATTCTGGGGATAGTGAGCGGTGCACTGCATGTAGCAGATGTGAGCTTCAGAAACAGCGTGTCCAACTTCCTGCATTCTCTCGAGAGGTGAGACGTTACTCCTTCTTCTCCTACTCCTGTTTACATGTACATTCGTCTGTGGTTTTATCCTTTCATCATTCTCTCCATGCTTTTCCGTCCTGCCTATTTTCTTTTCCTTCCTTTCTTTATTTCTCTCTTCATTTTTCCTCATTTTTATTGTCATTCTTCCCACTTATTTTTTATCTATCCTCCGCATTCTTTTTTTTTTTTTGCTTCCTTTTTTTCTTCCTATTTTTTGTCTTCCTTCCTACCTTTTTTTGTTTCATTTGTTCATCCCCCCTGTCTTCATTCTTTCTTCATTTTCTTTCGATTCTCTTTTTTTCCTTCCTTCCTGCCTTCTGTCTTACTTTTTACCCCAATACCCTTTCTTCTCTCCATCCTTCCTTTCTTCCTCTACCCTCTGCAGGGGTCAGGTGTTGGCAGCACACACGCTCCTGAACACGGTCGACACCGAGCTCATCTACGAAGGCATGAAATACGTGCTGAAGGTCACCCGCCAGTCTCCGAACTCCTACGTGCTCATTATGAACAACTCGTCGGTGGAGGTGGACGTGCACCGGCTCAGCGACGGCGGCCTGCTGCTGTCCTACGATGGGAGCAGCTACACCACCTACATGAAGGAGGAAGTAGACCGGTGCGATTACTGTAGCTCCGCTTTGGGTTTGGGTAGTAGCATTTCCAGGCAGTAAGACTGAAGCTCTTTGTGTGTGTGGTTTTCATTGCGTTCCCTCTGATCTTTAGGTATCGCATCACCATTGGCAATAAGACGTGTGTGTTTGAGAAGGAGAACGACCCGTCGCTGCTGCGCTCTCCGTCTGCTGGGAAACTCATCCAGTATACCGTAGAGGATGGGGGTCATGTGTTTGCGGGCCAGTGCTACGCTGAAATCGAGGTGTGTGTGTGTGTAGAATATTGTTTGTGGTATTGTCAGTTATGTTTTTGTGTTTTTAAAATATTATACCTGGAATACATCTTTTACAGGATTAAAGTTTAAAACACATTTTGATAATTTTTTTAATGTCATTATTTGGAGCTGTCATGTTGAATTTAGGTTTTGTTTTGTTTTGTTTTGTTCCTACTGATTCAGTTTACCTGATTTTCAAATGAATCCTAATACATGAATGGTATACAGACAGCACAAAGTCTAGACAATATCATTCTAGCAGCCAGCTGAGTATATGGTTCCTTCGTGTGACTTTAACATGATCAATGAGTAACCTAATCAATCGCTATGGGTCGTCCTCTGACGATTCGTTCATTTCGAACGAGTCTTTAATGTGACTCAGAAGAACGAGTCGTCTCAAAGAGTGATTCGTTCACTGGACGTGCACGAGCAAAGCATCGTAGGTTGTGTACAGGAGATCTCATGAGTCGTCTGGTCCGAGTCATTCGTTCTTTTGTCAAGTGACTCCCCTAGACGCTATACCAATGCCACAGATCTTTCTTTTTTGGTCTGAATCTTGACATCATTGTAACAATAATTATGGTTACGTACTAGTACTAAAGAAGGTATGAGAGGTGAAGCTGCTCATTCTGTTCATCATAATTTGTCTTTAACTGCAGTGTCATATTTTATGTTTTACATATTTGACATTTTATATATGTGTGTGTGTGTGTGTGTGTGTGTGTGTGTGTGTGTGTGTGTGTGTGTGTGTGCGTGCGCCCTCTAGGTGATGAAGATGGTGATGACGCTGACTGCAGCAGAATCCGGATGTATACACTATGTAAAGCGAGCTGGAGCCGTGCTGGAGCCGGGCTGCGTTATAGCCAAACTGCAGCTGGACGATCCCAGCCGAGTGCAGCAGGTAAACGCGTTCAACTGAACTGCATCGCTGCTGGTCACATGCTTACACAAGTGTACCATAGGATAAAAACCTTAAACTCCGCCTCTTTCTGGGTGTTAGACTTAAACTTTGAAAGGAGCGTGTAGAGCTGATTTGCTGTGTGTGTGTGTGTGTGTGTGCGTGTGTAGGCGGAGCTGCATACAGGAGCATTGCCCACCGTTCAGGCTGTGGCACTCCGAGGGGAAAAGCTGCACAGAGTCTTCCACAACACTCTTGACCACCTGGTGCACATCATGAATGGCTTCTGCCTGCCTGAGCCCTTCTTCAGTGCCAGAGTAACACACACACTCTTTCTGCCTCACACAAACACACACAAAATAACCCAATATCACTAATCGGCACATCACTAAACACACCTTTATAATACAGTAATGTTAATAGTAATGGTAATCCAACACTGTGTGTGTGTGTATATGCTCAGCTGATTGAGTGGGTGGAGCGGCTGATGAAGACCCTCCGGGATCCGTCATTGCCTCTGCTGGAGCTGCAGGACATCATGACAAGTGTATCGGGTCGAATCCCCCCCGCTGTAGAGAAGGCCATCAAGAAGGAGATGGCGCAGTATGCGAGTAACATTACCTCTGTGCTGTGCCAGTTCCCCAGCCAACAGGTACCTTTCCACACACACACACACACACACACACACACACATTCCCACTCACACCCTCACAGTGTAAAGAGCATCGGAATAAAATAAATAAATCATACCTACGCAATTTATAAAAAAAAATTAATAAAATGCTCCATTTCCAATTTTGCTTAAAATTTCTTAAAAAAAAAAAATTATTTTGGTATATTTATATATTTAAACATTTTTTTGATTTAGAATTCATTTTTTACATATAAATATGTACTTAAAAATATATAAATATAGTAAAAAAAAAAAAAGTATAATAATTTTTATTATTTATGTATTTATATTTCAACAATTATTATTATTTTTATTTTTTGGCCACATACTGTATCAATTTTTCATCGCTCATCATCATCCTCATCACCTCTTCCTCCTTTATTTTGTCAGATTGCCAACATCCTGGACAGCCACGCCGCCACGCTGAACAGGAAGTCTGAGCGCGAGGTTTTTTTCATGAACACGCAGAGCATTGTGCAGCTCGTCCAGAAGTCAGTAACAGCACATTTCCATTCCACTGTTGTGACCATAAACAAACTGTTGCAAACGTTTTGCCAGATTTTGCTGATTTTAATAAAAAGGTTTTAATCTTTTTGAAAAAAAAGTGTCATGTTGAAGTATTAAACATGACCAGGGACAAAAAAAAAACAAAAACAAATTTTTTTGGATTGCCTCCGCAGATATCGCAGCGGTATCCGCGGCCACATGAGGGCGGTGGTGATGGATTTGCTCAGGCAGTACCTCAAGGTGGAGGTGCAGTTTCAGCATGGTGAGGGTTCACTTGTGTACTTTTTATTTATTTATTTATTTATTTTTTATTATTAATAGAAATTACGATTTCGAGCTTAACATTTATTTCATATCGAATAATCAGTCTCAGATGGAATGCAAATTAATGCAGCAATATAGATAAATTTTTTTGTGTACATGTTTTCAGGTCACTACGACAAGTGTGTGTTTACGTTGCGTGAAGAGAACAAAGGCGACATGGCCAATGTGCTTAACTACATCTTCTCCCACGCCCAAGTCACCAAGAAGAACTCTTTGGTCACCATGCTGATCGTGCGTACACACCTGGATCCACACACACACACACACACACACACTGTTAAAAATTGGGTCACAGCCTGAATCGAATGTATTTCTGTCTTTAGGATCAGTTGTGTGGGCGGGACCCGACCCTGACCGATGAGCTCATGGCCATCCTTACCGAGCTTACACAGCTAAGCAAGACCACCAACGCCAAAGTGGCTCTGCGTGCACGCCAGGTACACACACACACACACACACTGTACCATTTTCATAAAAGGTGAATAAATGGGTTCTAAAGAGTTCCTGGCTTTGGGTTTAAGGTGCTCATCGCGTCTCACCTGCCTTCATACGAGCTGCGCCACAACCAGGTGGAGTCCATCTTCCTCTCTGCCATCGACATGTACGGCCATCAATTCTGCATCGAGAACCTGCAGGTACACATCAGGTTCTCAACTGAACAGTTTGTAGTGGTTCGAGTGAAATTGATATACTGTAGCACCACCTGCTGGTCACCTGTGGAACGTTTTATTAGGAAAATACCTTACACAATCCTATAAGAAAGATTGAAACAGTGTTCATTTTTTAAAAAATATATAATTTTTATATCGATTTTAATGCTAACATTTTTGGACATAAAGAAATGACCTGTCTTTTTACACTAATAAGCAGAACACTGGTTCCTTCTTGAGTTGATTCATGCAAGTCTTTTTCACATTTTTTATTATTTAGAAGCTCATTCTGTCCGAGACGTCCATTTTTGACGTGCTGCCCAACTTCTTCTACCACAGTAACCAGGTGGTCCGAATGGCCGCTCTAGAGGTACGTCTTATTCTTCTATATGTATATTTTTATTCCTCTTTTTATGTTATATTTGAATAAATTGTATTTATTCATTATTATTTTTAATATTCTAGTTCTAGGTTGGACAGTCGTAATAAGCATCCGTTTTCTGTATGAATGTATATGTGACAAATTAATATATATATATTTTTTTCTTCAAGATATTTTTAACCCAGCATGTTTTTTCAGGTGTATGTTCGGAGAGCATACATCGCATACGAGCTCAACAGCGTCCAGCACCGGCAGCTGAGGGACAACACGTGCATCGTGGAGTTTCAGTTCATGCTGCCCACGTCGCATCCCAACAGGTCTTTTTTTTTTTTTTTTTTTAATCTAGAAAAAAGTTTTTCACTCCTCACCCCACTTCCATTCCATTTGCCTGTTGATAATTTGGAGAAGAATAGGAATAAAGGGAAGCGATGACTCGCTCAGGGATATTCATCACTAACTTTACGGAAACATAAACTCGGCTCTGCTACCCGCATTAAGGTGTTTATTATTGACTGTCTGATTCAGTTTACATGAAGCCAAATGCTTTAATAGTTGCAAAGTGATTTATGTACTGGTTTTGATTGGCCTTGCTTTAACCTCTTTTACTCGCTGGCTTCATTTGCATTACTCTGGCTTTAACTTTGACAAATAATGTACAATATAGCCTAAAAAACCCAACTGCCTGCTTAAATGTATGTGGGCCCCCCCCCAATATTAAATATTGAAATGATCTGCATGTTGCATGTGTGTGCGAGGGACAAGGAAACAGTCTCCAGCATGGTGAGATTTACCAGAGGGCGGCTTTGAAAAAGCAAGTTTCCGCCGTTACTCGTTATCTAGCAAACGATTAAAGCGCCAAATAGCGATCACACCTTGGAACACTGGAGACTGCCCCCTGTCCCTCTTGGCCTGACACTAACCGATCAGTAATCGATGTTATTTGATTGCAGAGGGAACATCCCCACTCTAAACAGGTACAGTACACATTCTTTCTACTGTCAATCAAGTTTTCTAGAGTAGAGCAGATCTAGAGGTAACATTTCTGTAAAAGCAACATGACCAAACGCACTTCTTTATGGACTCCATTGAGTTGGAAAGGAATTATTGCATGCCTCATTCTTGGAAATGATTTCATGAATTTAAATGATTATAAAAGATAAAGGTTTACTTTTCCCTCAGGTTACATTTCCTTTCCCCGAAATCCTACCACGTTAATTTGATTTAGTCATCTGGCTAGCTTTAGAAGTGAATATTATAAATGTTTCTGGATATGATTTCATGATATCCAGCATACAGAGAACAGTAAATCTGTACTGTTTTACAATCTTTACATTGACTACTCTAAAATATCAGTTTCATTTCGTTAGTATTGTCCCTTGAGATGATTTTTTGTGAGATACTGTGTGTGTGTGTGTGTGTGTGTGTGTGTGTGTGTGTGTGTGTGTGTGTGTGTGTTTAGTACTATTTTACATGGATTGTTATGTTTTATATTTTTGTTTATTTATATTTATTAGCAGTATCGATTTTAAAAAGGATCGGTTGATTTAATCGGTTGTCAGCGAGTACGATCCAACCTGGCTTTCAGTGTCAGTCGACCTCTAGAAAATATTCCGAACTTTAATAAGCATGATTTAGAAATAGTGTCAGTTTAGGTATTGTTCAATACCTGCTTCGCTTTAGCAGTGTGTACATAGCGAATGTTTATAAATTAAAATAGAAATCCTGTCAGAAATCCTGTTAGCTTGACTTTTTGTAAAGTAACTGGCTGGATTTCGCAGTAATCATGTAGAATTATAATGAATACGACAGAAATCCTGTCAGAAATCCTGTCAGTTTAGCTTGTTTATCGGCTCGCTAGCTTTTACAGTCAATTTCCTGAAGTGTTATTTACACACACTTTTTTTTTTTTTTTTTTAAGCATTCTTTTCACCGATCTCAGAAAATTGTTGATATTCCCGATGATGTTTTCTCATTTTTGCTCTCTTTCAGCATTTACCCTGTGTTTACAACAGACTTTCTCAACATGCTAGCAATAATGATGGCTTTGGTGATAACTTTTTTGCATTGTCTTGAAAAATCTAGAAAGAAGAAAAGATTGATCTGAATGAATTTATTGTTTCCGGTATAAAGAATGGGGTTATTGTGTGTAGCTATGTTGTATATTGTTATGATGTACAGTGTTTGACCACGCTACTTTTCGATTGTGTGTGTTTGTGAGAGAATGTGTGTGTGAATCTACAGTATACAAATGTGTTAAAATATTAAAGCCTGTTTGAGGGGATGTTGATTAAGCAGGGCTTATTAGTGCGTGCGCGTGTGTGTGTGAAATACAGTCCAGACAAGACGCTGGGTTTAAATTAAGTGTTTTAATTATTGAGTTTTAATTGAAATGCGCCCCTTGCAGAGAGTGTGGGTGTGTGTCTGTGTGTGTGTGTGAGTGACTGTGTGCCAATGTTCCCCTCAGGAAACTTTCTGCACCACTACTGGACAACAAAACGAAAACTAGAACAGCAAAACGTAGAGCCAGTGATGCTAACATGCCCACGACTAGCTATGACCAGTCTACGGCTAGCACAGCTACGTCTAATGAGATTGCAGACAGGTGAACAAGAACAGCTCGCCAATTTCGAGCTTTCGAGTCGAAAGTACTGTTGAGCGCAGTGCAAAGACGCCACGCTCAACAGCACTGAACAAGCTAACCCCGTGTGAATGAGTCTTCTCTTGGATTGATCTGGAATGTACAGTAATAGAAGTGCGATGAGAGATTAGGGCTTCTGTGTGGGGAATCTTGGGCTGTAATGGTGATATTTTTTTTTCCCCTCAAGTGCCGTTTTGACTAACCCCCTCCCTGAGTTTTGGTTTGTGGTAGAACTTTGGAATCTGACTGGTGTACAGGAAGTCACGTTGTCTATTGAGACTTTAGTAATAATAATAATAATAATCTTCCATTTAAAGTGTAATTGGCTTTCTTAGGAGATGCTTTGGGGTTCAAGATAGATACACACTGTATGGACAAAAGTTTAAGACCTGGCCCTAAGATTTGTATGTGCTTTTTGAGTATTCCAGTCCACATTTAGTGCTTTTGGAATAACCACCACTCTTCTGAGAAGATGTTCCACTAGATTTTGTGTACATTAAGCATAAGTGCATTGGTGAAGAGGCCTCAAAGAGGCCTCAAAATTTTCCACTCCAGCCCATATGGGATGGTAAAAGTTTTGAGACTAGTTTTATAACATGACAGCACAAAGCTGCACGCACAGTCACAAGGAGCACCGATCCAGCGCAAATCGTGCAAGGTGTGCGAAAAAAAAAACTTTAAAGACATATTTCAGAAGTGGCAGGAACCCTGGGAGCACTGTATTGCTGTGGAAGGGGACTGTAAGTGATAGTGTGGAAACGTGAATAAATAAAGTACCTTGTTGAAAACAGAGCTAGTCTCGAAATTTCCTCGATACCACCTGGTATACTGTACTTGTCATGCTAGAACAGGTTTGGATCTGGTAGTTCAACTGAAGAGAAAATGTAAAGTTACCAGATCCAAAGACATCCCACAATTGTGTGCCAGAACCACCTTTGTCTGGAATAGTCAGCTGTCTCAATGCTTTTGTCCATATTTATATTTGAAGCTCAAGCAGCTCTTAAGAATGCAAAACTCTCTCTTTAAGGGTTCAGGGGCTTCTTTACAGACGCTTGTTTAACTATTTTGTGTATTTGTGTACGTGTATTGCGCCGTTTAGAATGTCCTTCTCATCCAACCTGAACCACTACGGTATGGTGCATGTAGCCAGCGTGAGCGACGTTCTGCTAGACACCTCCTTCACGCCGCCATGCCAGCGAATGGGAGCCATGGTGTCCTTCCGCTCCTTCCAGGAATTCACCAGGTCCGACTTTGCCGTTGATATATTTGGAGCGAGGTGTATAATATTCAGTATTTCAGTAGGACACGCAGTACTTCTCATTTCTCCCAACTTTCAGAAACATTAACGACGTCCTGAGCTGCTTTACGGACTCTCCGCCTACCAGCCCCTCTTTCCCTGAGGGTGGAAACCCTGTACTGTATGGAGAGGAAGACAACAAGGTAATGCTTCTTCGATTACTTTAGGAATCACAATGATTGCAGCAACAGCATCACACCCATGCGATAATATCGTGGTATCACAATATTGTGGTATCAGAACAAGCTTGTATGTAGCTTAAGATTTATTTCCAGTGTACTTAAATACCAACTTTCACCCAGCTCACATTTTTACACTGCCCAGAGCCTTTGTATTGATTTGCTGTACATTTATTTGCACATTTATCTGCCCTTGTCTATTTGTGCAATTGCTACTATTTGTACTTCCGGTAGATGCTAAACTGCATCATCCATCCATCCATCCATCCATCCTTCCTTATATCTACCATTCCACCCCTCACCTACCCTTCAACCTTCCCATTTATCCATCCATCCTACCTTATATCTACCATTCCCCCTATTCAACCATTCCACCATCCATCCATCCATCTATCTGTCCATCCACCACTCACCTACCCTATAACCATTCCACCTATTCAACCATCCACCATTTCACCTATTCATCCATCCATCCATCCATCCATCCATCCATCCATCCACCATTCCACCTATTCATCCATCCATCCATCCATCCACTATTCCAACTATTCATCCATCCATCCATCCACCATTCCACCTATTCAACCATCCATCATAAATAAAAAAAAAATATATAAAAATATAATCGAATAAATAAAATTAATTAAATTGTATTATATTGATTAAATAGATTCATAGATTAAATTTGCACAAATTATATCGACCAAGTAAAATTAAAGAAATCGAAAAATGTAATTAGTTTACATTTGTTAGACCCCATTTTGGTAATACAGATGTATTCCTTCCATCCTTCATTTATTCACTCCCTCGACATGTGGAATTGTCAGGATTTTCTGCTTTTAAAAGAAATTAGCCACATTGACACCGCGTTTTAATGATTATTCATGAATTCTTTTCTTGCGATGCGCCACTAAATGTTTGTGAGGAAATGAAATGTTAAAGTTTTGCATTCGGTACAAATGTGCACTTGTCTATCCATCACAATCTCATAGCTCGAGCTACGTTCTTAAATATTTGTTATATAGTGTCAAATAAATGTTTTTTTTCCTCCCTTTATAAAAAAATGGCTAAACATGCTAAAAAGGTGTCTGGTTTGTTCACAGAGCCTCCTCGACGAACCCATCCACATCCTGAACGTCGCTATAAAGACCGACAGCGACATCGATGATGAAGGTTTGGCGGCGATATTCCGCGAGTTCACTCAGTCCAAGGTAACCCCATTACACATGAAACCCCATCCACAACACATGAAAGCGTTTCCCTCTACCTGAAATAATCGCTGCTTGGAATCTTTATTTCCTAGAAATCGATGCTGTTTGAGCACGGCATCCGGCGCCTCACCTTCCTCGTAGCGCAAAAGGTAAAAAATTCTTTTTTTTTTTTTTTCCCTCCGCCATCCCGTTCCTCTTATCCGTGTCCGTCCTGCAACGATCCACAAAGTGTGAATGCAAGCAGAATCCCAATCTTTAAATTCGTACTCGAATCTAGCTGTTCCACTGCATGTTTCTTTTTTCTTTCTCTCTCTCCATCCCTCGTTCACTAACAGGATTTCAGAAAACAGATCAACTGTGAGGTGGACCAGAGGTTCCATGTGAGTATTTCCGAGCGTGTTTGTGTAATTTGCCGTACTGCTTTTAACTCATAACTTCAGGCTCGAACTGATTCCACTTGTCCGATTCGCCAAACCGTTTGATTTTATTCGTAGAATATAATCCTTGATTGTGATTGTTTTTGGGGGGGGTTTTCGTGGGAGCTACAACCGAGTTAACGTGGTTTTATTGTTCTTCCACAGAGGGAGTTCCCGAAATTTTTCACCTTCAGGGCAAGAGACAAGGTGAGTAGAGACAAGTGTTTAAAAGTCATAAGTAGTTACTTACGTGATAAAAAAAAAAAAAAATTATGATTTTGATGGCCGACTGGTTGTGAAATCACATTGCTGTTTGATGGACTGTGTGGTCTGGGAGGCGTGGCCATGCCTATTTCCTTTCTGTTTGCCCCGCCTTCTCGCCACCTGTGGCCCCCTCTGCCACAGACTGCCTCACTAATATTTACTGTACATTTAATATGCAATATTTTTTATTAGAATAAATCATATGTAATAAGATATAAATAAGTGAATCATAATTTATTCGAAAATGACAAACTGCAGTAAAGTGGAATAAAGAAAGTATTGAGATTTGGACAGAAAAACAACAGGGCTGGATTGAAGGACGTGAGAAATCAAAAATGGTATGCAGATGGAAAGGAAAGAGAAGAAGGAGGTCACGATGAAAGATATAGGGAGAGAGAAAAGAAATAAAAAAAAGGAGAGGATAAAAAGAAAGGAAAGACATAGGAAATGAGGAAGGACAAACACAGAGAGAAAGAAAGGAAAATAAATGGAGGGAAAGATGTAAGGAGGACAAGACGTAGAAATGATGAAGGATGAATGGAAAGAAAGAAAGGATTAAGAAAAGGAAAAGAAATGCTATTAAGGATGGAGAGAAAGGTTGAAAAGAAAGGAAGAAAAGGAGGGAGGCAGAAAGGAACAAGAGAAAACCAAAATGTGTAAAAGAAGGAAAAGGCAGAAGGGATGTAGAGGGAAAAATAAAGGGAGAGAAAAGAAGAGAATAAACAGAAGGAAAGAGCTTATAAAAAGACGAGGTGTAAAGAGGGAAGGGCAAATAGTGAGAGAAAGGAAGGATAATAGGAGATGGAGGGAGGGAAGGGGAAAATGGAAAAAAAAAATGGTAGTGTGGAAGGACAGAAAGAACAAAACAGACACCAAAATAGAAAGGAAGAAAGAAGGAGAACGTGGTCTGTATGAAATGGAGGAAGGAGGAATAGACAGAAGCAATGAAATAGTGGGGAGTGGGGGGGGGGGGGGGGAGTTTAGGAGGAAAGTTGAAAACTTAGAGAAGTAATTTTTCTTTTCCAGACAGGAATAAAGAGTATAGTAGAGGAAGTCCCTCCCCTCCTGCACCCCCCCCCCCTCTCTCTCTCTCTCTCTCTCTCTCTCTCTCTCTCTCTGATAGCCTCTCAATCGTGCTTGATAATGGCTCCTCCTGACCGTGATAGTTTTCTAAAATGGTTCCACCAAAGCTCATTACTTTAATGAACTTTTTAATTATTTTGCCCATTTGAGAAAGATGACGTCCATTAGCTAGCTGTGATTACCTACATTTGCTAAATCTAGCCTGCTATTAGCGTGCGGGTGGGTGTGTGGGGGGGCTGGGGCGGAGTTGGGGGGATGGTGGGGGATAGTGCCACTTTCTGCTTTCATACACTGAATTAAAAAATGTCATTGTCTTCCTCTCTATGATTTTAGGATTTTCTGACGTTTGTTTAACCTTTGTGTGTGTGTGTGTGTGTGTGTGTGTGTGTGTGTGTGTGTGTGTGTGTGTGTGTGTGTGTGTGTGTGTGTTTGCAGTTTGAAGAAGACCGGATCTACAGGCACCTGGAGCCGGCGTTGGCCTTTCAGCTGGAGCTGAACCGCATGCGTAACTTCGCGCTCACCGCCATCCCATGCGCCAACCACAAGATGCACCTGTACCTGGGCGCCGCCCGCGTCGAAGTGGGCACCGAGGTCACTGATTACCGCTTCTTCGTACGTGCCATCATTCGCCACTCGGACTTGGTCACCAAGGTAACCACCGACATACATACTATACTTTTCCCCAGCAATATAAATTTGTCTTTTATTCCTCCTTTATCTGCCTATTCATCTGTCTTCTCTCACACCCTTCTCACACAAGCACACCCCAAAATCTAGTAGAACATCTTCCCAGACGTGTGGAAGTTATTATAGCAGCATTGAGATGTGGACTTGGATGTTTAAAAAAAGAAACTCATACCGAATCGAATGCTCAGGTGTCCAAAAAAACCTTTGGCGTGTATTAATATGGTATTATATGCGATTGTTCATTTTCCAGGAAGCATCTTTTGAGTATCTGCACAACGAGGCTGAGAGACTGCTTTTGGAAGCCATGGACGAGCTGGAGGTGGCCTTCAACAACACCACCGTGCGCACCGACTGCAACCACATCTTCCTCAACTTCGTCCCCACCGTCATCATGGATCCCTCAAAGGTTGCAGATCAGCTTTTAGTAATTGCTAATGTTCACTGTGAGCTTGAAAACCAAAGTGTGTGTGTGTGTGTGTGTGTGTGTGTGTGTGTGTGTGTGTGTGTGTGTGTGTGTGTGTGTGTGTGTGTGTGTGTCAGATCGAAGAGTCTGTGCGCTCCATGGTGATGCGTTACGGCAGCCGCCTTTGGAAACTGCGCGTGCTCCAGGCCGAGCTGAAGATCAACATCCGGCTCACGCCCACGGGCAAGCAGATCCCCATCCGCCTGTTTCTGACCAACGAGAGCGGCTACTACCTGGACATCAGTCTGTACAAGGAGGTCACGGACTCGCGCACGGGACAGGTGGGGCCCAATGACCGCCAGGTGGGGCTCACACGTCTCTTACGTCCACACACACGCCCACACAATGTCATGCTTTCCACCCTGTGCCACAATAATACAATAAAGCAAGCAATCAGACTTGAGCACAATAATTAAAAACTACGAGTTTTAGTCCAGATTTTATAAATATTTTTTCTACAGCAGATGAGGTAGCGTGTACACATGTTAACATCATGTGTATTATATATTTTCCTTCAATTATTTCTTTTTATACAAAATATTTTTTGTAATTATACATTCAATTGATTTATTTAATTTGATATATTTTTGATATAATTTGATATATGTGCTTTGATTTTTATAATTTTTTATCTTAAAATTAAAATAATGCTTATTGTAATATTTAACTTTTCTATAAATGTTTTTATTTTGGTGTTTTTACTTATTTATTTATTTATTTATTTTTGTTCATCTTTAACACTTTTTGCCATTATGTCTTTTTTTTCCCCCCAGATCATGTTCCAGGCGTACGGAGATAAGCAGGGACCCCTTCATGGTATGCTGATCAACACACCGTACGTCACCAAAGACCTTCTGCAGTCCAAACGCTTCCAGGCCCAGAGCCTCGGCACCACTTACGTCTACGACCTGCCTGAGATGTTCAGACAGGTACACAGCAACAATAATAACTAAGAAACAAAAATCAATAGGAAACAATTTGTATTAAAAAAAGTGTCCAATTTAAAAGCTTATTATCGGAATTGTGGTTTATTGTTATGGCTTTTTTTTTTTTTTTCATTTTTTATTATTTCTCCCCTGTCATTCTGTTCTTCATACAGGCACTGAAAAAGCTGTGGCAGTCTATGGATGCGTTTGCTCACCTGCCCAAGTGCCCCCTGCCCCCTGAGCTCCTTACCTTCACTGAGCTGGTGCTGGACTCTCAGGGCCAGCTGGTGCAGCTGAACCGCCTGCCCGGGGGCAACGAGGTCAGGATCTTAGTTCTGTGTTTCCTACCATAAACAAACATTTCCAGGTCTCGTTTGAGTCAAATTGTACACGCACACTAAAGCAAAGTCTTCGGCTGGCGCTTGTAGATCGGCATGGTGGCGTGGCGGATGACACTGCGGACACCCGAGTACCCCGCGGGCCGCGACATCATCGTGATCAGCAACGACATCACTCACAAGATCGGCTCGTTCGGGCCGCAGGAGGACGTCCTCTTCCAGCAGGCGTCGGAGATGGCGCGCGAGAGCGGCATCCCGCGCATCTACATCGCTGCCAACAGCGGCGCCCGCATCGGCCTGGCCGAGGAGATCAGACACATGTTCCACGTGGCCTGGCAGGACCCGGTCGACCCCTACAAGGTACCATTCGCCCCAGCTGTATTACATGAAGCGCATTATGAGTTCAGCCTGCATACGGTGCACTAAAAATACACAACACTTTATACAGAAATGATTTGCTTTTGTCTCGCAGGGATTTAAGTACCTCTACCTCACACCTCAGGACTATAAGAAAGTCTCGGCACTGAACTCTGTGCACTGCGAGCATGTGGAGGACGAAGGGGAATCGAGGTGTGTGCCAGATTCTTTTTCTCTTCCTCCCGCTTTTGTATTTAACTTGTCTGATGCTTGTATGCAAATCGGTGCGCATTCTCTCATCACCAACGGGCGAATGAATATAACACTAAGGAGACCGAGGCGTGTACTGAGAGTCACATAGAATACAGATTAACAGCAGATGTAGAGCTGGAGACAGCAGGAAACAGAACATCTGGTTTTATTTAATCTGTGTTTAATTTCAAGGCGTGTTTGTGAAAGGGCCATGAAGAACCAAAGAAATAAAAGTTAACTATCTGTACCCTATATATATATATATGAGTATGTATCGTGTGTGTGTTTTGTGCAGGTATAAGATCACAGACATCATCGGAAAAGAGGAAGGCTTGGGTGTAGAGAACCTGAGAGGCTCAGGGATGATCGCTGGAGAATCTTCACTTGCTTATGATAAGATCATCACCATGAACCTGGTACAGTGTTCCTATAATGTTTTTTTTTTATAGTTAATGACTGAATGGACACAACTGATTTAATATTAAAATATTTAACTTTTTGTTGAAGAAAAGCAGCTTAATTATGCAGTTTGTCATAAATCATTTTATTTGATTTATTGAAAAAACTACTAGTATTACACATCAATAGCATATATTCACTTTGAATAATACATACTTGATAGCTGTGATTTTTGTAGTTGGTGTTGTTTCTAATTGCATGTAGTACTCAGGATATTTGGGATTTGTTGTTAATTCAGCAATTGTTTGTGCGTGGCATCGTGCTGCTCAGGTGACGTGCAGGGCCATAGGGATCGGCGCCTACCTGGTGCGTCTCGGCCAGAGGACCATCCAGGTGGAGAACTCTCATATCATCCTGACGGGAGCTGGAGCCCTCAACAAGGTGTGTGTATCATATTACATTATATAACATTACATTATCTCTTTACTTGAACTAGGATATATATATATCGGCTTAGATTTCTGTTTAAGTTGAAGTATGAATAAAACTTTGCTTAGAAACGCATTGCATTTTTAAGTTACTGACACAATAAACACAGGGTTTCTGTGGAGTTAAAAAAAAATTTTAAGTCTACAATTTAAAAATTATTTTATTTAAAAAGTCCCAAATTTGCTAATGTAATGAAATAATTGTAATTATATAAATAAATACAATATTGCAGATGATGTTACATAAAACCTTTTTTTTTTTTTTTTTTTTTTTTTAAAGAATGTTTTTTTTTTTTTGGTTTGTTTGTAACTTAAAGGTCTTAAATTCGATTTGGTGAAACCTGCAGAAACCCTGTAACAAACTCTCAACCCAAAGCCGCAAATCAGTTCTCAGAAATAAAATTTGGTTGTACAAGATCTATGTCTGGACTGACTCTAACCCTGACGCTGAAGCGTGTTTGTAAATATAGGTTTTTTTTAATTGGTTCTGCTTTCCGACCCGCTGCACATTCGTTAATTGATGTGGCGAAAAAAAAAACTTTTACTCTCTCGTATACAAGCGGCCGTCATAACCGTGTGCTCACATGCATAAATTTCCACGCCGGCCCGCCAGATAAGGCCGGGGTTTAATTTGCTCCCGGTTTAATTGCGTCAGTAAATTTCAGACCGTGGGGTTGCAGCATGGTGACAGTTAAGGGTGTTTTTCAGTTGTGTTGTTTATTTATTTATTTATTTTTTTTTTTCCCTTTCATCTCTCCTCAATCATATTCTCTCATCTGTGACTCGAAAGATTGCGTTCGGTTCATGCAATTAGCATATTTCGGTCATGTGCATGGTTACGAATCGGTCTGGAAAAGTCTTTGTTCCTTAAAGTGGTTTAGGGAATGATTCCGTTCTCTCCAGTTTCTAATCTTTTCTGTTCGGAGTTATTAATAATCCAGATCAGAGGTTACAGTGTTTTTCCACCGCACGTTAATCGCTTTTTTTTTTTATTGTTCTCCCGTCCAATTTTACATCATCTCTCCATCTCGAGCCATGACAAAAATCACATTTATTTCGAGAATTAAATAAAAGAGAAATGTATAAAACAGGAAAAAATACAGTTCAAACAGATATTTACAAACAAGCAAAACGTACATTAAAGTAAGAGGGAAAAGATAGATAGATAGATAGATAGATAGATAGATAGATAGATAGATAGATAGATAGATAGATAGGAAGATAGGAAGATAGGAAGATAGGAAGATAGATAGATAGGAAGATAGATAGATAGGAAGATAGATAGATAGATAGATAAAATGTTTATTCTTTTCCTTGTGGCTAAAATGCTTCTTATTGCTTTGCGGCTGTTTTTCCGCTCCGGCACTCTGAAATTCAATAAAGTGCAGTAGTACTTTGCACTAAACCTCTCGTACGCTTGACATTGAAATCCACAACAAACATTAGTTACATGTCATTCAGATGAGGGCATGATTTAACACGACGTGGTTACTAGCAGCGTGATCGCAGATAGAACTCTGAGATGGAGACTCTGCTTGTGTGATGTAACCCTTTCATCGACTCTATACGATCTTACACTGCCCTCCGTTCAGATAATGTTATTATACCTAGGAAATAAAACACTTGAAATGATACACCCTAGTAGAAGTCGTGCCTTTAAATATGAGCAGCTTTTCTGTCTTTCTCTCTCTCTCTCTCGCTCTCTCTCTCTCTCTCTCTCTATATATATATATATATATATATATATATAGATAGATAGATAGATAGATAGATAGATAGATAGATAGATAGATAGATAGATAGATATAGATGTAGATATATATCTACACACACAGTGCATTCAGTAAATATTTAGACCCCCTTCACTTTTTTTCAGTGTTGTTATATTGCAGCCTGATACTATTATTCAGATTGGTTTTCTTTTTTCTTTTTTCTTTAATCTACACTCAGTACCCCATAGTGAAAACCGAATTCTAGCAATGTCTACGTTTTTGAATAGTTAAAAAAAAAAAAAACACTCACATTCAGACATTATTTAGACCCTTTGCAACAACACCTGAACTTTCGCTCAGGTGCCTCCCATTTCTCTTAATGATTCCTGAGATGTAAAAAAAAAAAAAAAATTGACAGACATTTCTAGAAATCTGTTTTCACTTTATTATCGGGTAGAGATTAATGGAAAAGGAAAAAAAGTGAATCTGAACGACTGTAGTATCAGGATGCAACATAAAATTATAAAAAAGTGAAATGTATATATTGTGTGTGTGTGTGTGTGTGTGTGTGTGTGTAGCTAAATTTCATGTAAGGTCTGGCTGAGTAAATTGCGAGCGTTTACATCTACACTTTAGTAAGAAGAGAACTTTGTGCCCCAGGGCACTTTTAATAAATAAGCGTCAGTGAATCGGAAGCCTTCGGGCAGCAACGTGAACAGATGATTGTATCGATCCACACTGAAGGAAGATGTGCAATTGTGATTGCCAGTGATGAGAACAAGCTGCACTGAGCAGAAAAAACACCATTTACACACTTGTGCTGGGGAATAAAAAAAAATAAAAAATAAAAAAAAATGATTTGTTCATAAAAAGTGCTAAAACGAAGCATGAATATTTTGATGTTCATGGATTAAAGCGGTGTCAAAAAAATTTATATAAATAAATGAAGTGCAGTGTTTGACATGCGTGCCTCTCTCTCTCTCTCTCTCTCTCTCTCTCTCTCTCTCTCTCTCTCTCTCTCTCTCTCCCTCCGTCTCTCTCTCTCTCTCTCTCTCTCTCTCTCTCTCTCCTTCTCTTTCTCCGTCCCTCCCTCTCTGTCTCTGCAGGTTCTTGGCCGTGAGGTTTACACGTCTAATAACCAGCTGGGAGGCGTGCAGATCATGCACAACAACGGCATCACGCACACTACGGTGTGTGACGACTTCGAGGGCGTTTACACTCTGCTGCAGTGGTTATCTTACATGCCTAAGGTATATAAAAAAAATGCACAAGTGTTAAAACATTTGATTTTGTAGCATCAGCTCGATTTGTAAAAACAAATCTGGTCACGTGTTCAAAGAAAACTGTTTCTAGCTACATTTGGTTACAGGAAATTCTTGATATCGACGTGTATTTGTATTTGTACATTTTTTTCAGAACACGTCTGTCAGCGTGCCGCTCCTGGCAGCCAAGGACCCTGTTGATCGACCGGTGGAGTTCGTACCCACCAAAGCACCGTATGACCCTCGGTGGATGTTGGCAGGGCGAGCCAATCAGAGTGAGCAAACACTGTCTGTCTGTCTATATATATCTCTGTCTGTCTGTCTGTCTATATATATCTCTGTCTGTCTGTCTGTCTACATATATCTCTGTCTGTCTGTCTACATATATCTCTGTCTACATATCTCTATCTGTCTGTCTCTCTGTCTGTCTACATATCTCTATCTATCTGTCTCTCTTTCTGTCTGTCTGTCTGTCTGTCTGTCTGTCTGTTTGTCTACGTCTGTCTGTCTCTCTGTCTCTCTCTCTTTCTCTCTCTCTATCTATTTCATACACACACACACAGCATTGCCATGCTGGAACAGGTTTGGGGTTTCAAGTGAAAGCAAAATGTTATAATATTGCATTCAAAGACCTTTTAACGACCTTTACACTTTTGATCAATAAACATCACACACACATACACACATACAGTGAGGAAAATAAGTATTTGAACACCCTGCTATTTTGCAAGTTCTCCCACTTAGAAATCATGGAGGGGTCTGAAATTGTCATCGTAGGTGCATGTCCACTGTGAGAGACATAATCTAAAAAAAAAAAATCCAGAAATCACAATGTATGATTTTTTAACTATTTATTTGTATGATACAGCTGCAAATAAGTATTTGAACACCTGAGAAAGTCAATGTTAATATTTGGTACAGTCGCCTTTGTTTGCAATTACAGAGGTCAAACGTTTCCTGTAGTTTTTCACCAGGTTTGCACACACTGCAGGAGGGATTTTGGCCCACTCCTCCACACAGATCTTCTCTAGATCAGTCAGGTTTCTGGCCTGTCGCTGAGAAACACGGAGTTTGAGCTCCCTCCAAAGATTCTCTATTGGGTGTAGGTCTGGAGACTGGCTAGGCCACGCCAGAACCTTGATATGCTCCTTACAGAGCCACTCCCTGGTTATCCTGGCTGTGTGCTTCGGGTCATTGTCATGTTGGAAGACCCAGCCTCGACCCATCTTCAATGCTCTAACTGAGGGAAGGAGGTTGTTCCCCAAAATCTCGCAATACATGGCCCCGGTCATCCTCTCCTTAATACAGTGCAGTCGCCCTGTCCCATGTGCAGAAAAACACCCCCAAAGCATGATGCTACCACCCCCATGCTTCACAGTAGGGATGGTGTTCTTAGGATGGTACTCATCAATCTTCTTCCTCCAAACACGTTTAGTGGAATTATGACCCAAAAGTTCTATTTTGGTCTCATCTGACCACATGACTTTCTCCCATGACTCCTCTGGATCATCCAAATGGTCATTGGCAAACTTAAGACGTGCCTGGACATGTGCTGGTTTAAGCAGGGGAACCTTCCGTGCCATGCATGATTTCAAACCATGACGTCTTAGTGTATTACCAACAGTAACCTTGGAAACGGTGGTCCCAGCTCTTTTCAGGTCATTGACCAGCTCCTCCCGTGTAGTTCTGGGCTGATTTCTCACCTTCCTTAGGATCATTGAGACCCCACGAGGTGAGATCTTGCATGGAGCCCCAGTCCGAGGGAGATTGACAGTCATGTTTAGCTACTTCCATTTTCTAATGATTGCTCCAACAGTGGACCTTTTTTCACCAAGCTGCTTGGCAATTTCCCCGTAGCCCTTTCCAGCCTTGTGGAGGTGTACAATTTTGTCTCTAGTGTCTTTGGACAGCTCTTTGGTCTTGGCCATGTTAGTAGTTGGATTCTTACTGATTGTATGGGGTGGACAGGTGTCTTTATGCAGCTAACGACCTCAAACAGGTGCATCTAATTTAGGATAATAAATGTAGTGGAGGTGGACATTTTAAAGGCAGATTAACAGGTCTTTGAGGGTCAGAATTCTAGCTGATAGACAGGTGTTCAAATACTTATTTGCAGCTGTATCATACAAATAAATAGTTTAAAAATCATATATTGTGATTTCTGGATTTTTTTTTTTTAGATTATGTCTCTCACAGTGGACATGCACCTACGATGAGAATTTCAGACCACTCCATGATTTCTCAGTGGGAGAACTTGCAAAATAGCAGGGTGTTCAAATACTTATTTTCCTCACTGTATATACTACACTTATATAATGTCTGCATTGATTTTTCTTGTTGTTATTCAGTTCAGCTATATGTATTTAAATTAATATATATAAAGTATATCATATTTAAATATTTAGTAAATTGTAGTTGAACACATTTTTTGTTTCTCTGTACACTGTGTTTAATTGGTTTGCTTTGATATTAGTGATAATAGTGATGCTGGATGTTTGAGTGTCTAAGATGTTCATGAACTGCACCGGTAGATTACTATAGACTCTCTGTAAGATGTTCAGGCTCTGGGTTCACAGAGATAAGGTGTGCGACGGTATGGCCTGAGCTTTCCAGCCAGGACAGATTCCACATCTTAGTAATTCCAGCAGATAAAACAGGACACGGCCTCGAGCCCACACACGGCTTAATCCCCACCCTCGTGTCATACCTGCGACTCTGGTGATCGGGGAATCTCTTGGGATGACTTGACAACAGACTCGTACGTCTGTGATCTTTAATACGAGGGTGAAGGTGAACTGAAAGCTGAAGAAAGCGGCAGGGCGATACAGAATTCTCCATAACAGACCTCAGCACTGACGAGGTGCCCCCTGCGTTCATGGTCACCACGACAACCCAAATATCCTACGACTGTTATATTATTTGAAAAAATGTGGCATTATAAAATTATACTATTTAAAAAAAAAATGTAAATGTCACAATATTTGATTTATATATAAACACTCACTCTCTCTCACTTTTTTTTCTGTCTTCATATCTCTTGTTCTCTGTGTGTGTGTGTGTGTGTGTGTACCGCCTACCTTTCTCTCCAACTCTTCTAACTTTGTATTTTTTCTTCTCCGTGTCTCCCAGACCCTAAAGGAGCTTGGGTGAGCGGTTTCTTTGACTACGGCTCGTTCATGGAGATCATGCAGCCGTGGGCACAGAGTGTGGTGGTGGGCAGAGCCAGGTGAGCTCCTGTCCATTAACTTTACATACAAATACCTTTATATTATCACGGGACACAAACTGGATAGACTTCATTTATTTGCTGTTTCCATTACACAAGAAATACAAGACCATTACACCTTCTTAATGATTAAACCCTCTGCAGGAGCTGTTCTCGCTCTCTGACCTTAAGTGTCCCCTGACCTCAGTAGCTCTAGGCTAGAGGATTTCTCCAGAAACACATCCAGCTCTCATTAGCACTCTGTGTTTTATATACATTTTTTCCTGAAATGTGTAGCATTTATGGACGGAGTCTGCAGTGTCAGCTGTGATGGTTTTCCACCACTATAAAGTCAGGTTTTAATTAGAATTGACAATCATGACCATGTATTTATTATTAATGTAAGTATTTTTGTTGTGTGTGTATGTGCGTGTGTTCACGCACAGGTTAGGAGGCATCCCAGTCGGCGTGGTAGCCGTGGAGACGAGAACAGTCGAGCTGTCCATTCCAGCAGATCCGGCTAATCTAGACTCGGAAGCCAAAGTCAGACACACACCCACACACACACACACACAAATACACACACCGTCACAGCTACATACAGACTACTATACACACCGTGTGTATGTGTGTCTTCTTCAGATCATCCAGCAGGCTGGTCAGGTGTGGTTCCCCGACTCAGCGTTTAAGACGGCTCAGGCTATTAAAGACCTGAACCGCGAAGGACTTCCACTCATGGTGTTCGCCAACTGGAGAGGCTTCTCCGGGGGCATGAAAGGTCCGTAAGTTGACGACCAAAGTTATACAAGTGAAATAAAAGTAATGTAGCACCTTGAAGGTGATTTATGACCTAAAATCCAGGGTTCAGATGCAAAAAGCTATTTAAAAAAATGCCACATTCAGTTTTCTATCATATAAAACTAAGAATTAGTGAAGATATATTATATAAATATAATATAGAAATTAGCTAAAATATTTAACAGCCGACCAATCAGAATGAAGAATCCTCTCTCGCCTGCAGACATGTACGACCAGGTGCTGAAGTTCGGTGCGTACATTGTGGACGGCCTGAGGGAGTACAGACAACCGGTGCTGGTCTACATTCCACCTCAAGCCGAGCTCCGTGGAGGATCCTGGGTAGTGATCGACCCCACCATCAATCCACGCCACATGGAGATGTACGCAGACAAGGACAGCCGGTAAGTGCGTTATATATGATTTACGGTTATATTCTGTTCTATCAGTGCGTCGAGACATTAATCAGAGCTTCATAACGAACATGCAGCGGTGGCGTGCTGGAGCCCGAGGGGACGGTGGAGATCAAGTTCAGGAAAAAGGATCTGGTCAAGACGATGCGACGTGTCGATCCCATCTACATGGGTCTGGCTGAGAGACTTGGTGAGTCCAGAAATACATGTATTTTTGTGATTTAATCCACCAATTTGGTCCACATACATTATTTTCTTCAGTTCCATGCTCACAACCTTCACATTCTATAGTCACCATGAAGTAAAATACAGCTTTGAAGTGCCGCTGGTTAGAGCGCAAATCTAGTACGGTTAGCTTGCTTTGCTAATCAGACCCACAATGATGTGATGAGTAATTTGAAATTAGAGCAGGAAAATATTCAGATTCTGTAGTTTCTTTGGGCTTCCTGAAGAAAACCATTACACTGGAGATCAGTTTAAAATTACAGGAATTTAAAAAACTGGAAACTTTCCATGGGACTTAACAGGAATGAAAGGAAATAAACTGGAAATTGACCAAATTGCAGGTTATCCTATAACATCTACAAATCTTGCAGGATATTTTTGTTTTAAACAACCAGATTGATGAATGTGCAGGTAGAAATTCAACTGAAATTGCATTCAATCACATGCATTTCCTTGAAATTCCTATTAAGTTTCCACCTTGGAACATTTCCCAAATTCCCCAGATAAAGTTCCCATGGAAAGTTTTCGGAGATTTATTCGAAAATTTCCTTTACAACCCCTTCAGTCAACGGTCTGAATACTTGTCCCGTTTTTATAGGAACCGTATTAAATGTAAAGGCATAAAGTTCTATGCCTCTGCATTCTGTTTTTTTTTTTTTTTTTTGCTGATCCTGGTATGTGTCCTCAGGCACGCCGGAGTTAAACGTATCGGACCGTAAGGAGCTGGAGGGCAAACTGAAGGAGCGAGAAGAGTTCCTGCTGCCCATCTACCATCAAGTCGCAGTGCAGTTTGCCGACTTGCACGACACACCGGGACGCATGCAGGAGAAAGCAGTCATCACTGTGAGCCCTTTATTTACTTTCCTCCCAAGACAAATATCATTTGCTTTCTATTTACTACATACGATCTGAACGGCTTTCGAAGTCCTTCTGCTATCCGCTGCGGCCCGTTTGCTTGAACACATGACTGCTTTGTGTGTAGTTATGACTCGAGCGTTGAAGGCATGAAAAAAGTGTCTTTTTTCAATTCTGCGATCGTTTAAAAAAAATCTGGATTATTCCGCGGTTCACGTGTGAGCCGTGCCAACCGCCATCCGTTCCACCCTTTCTGTCTGTCTGTCATTTACAGGTCCTCTGGTAACATTCAACCACAGTGAGCTTCTTGTCACAGAAGTTATAGCTTCTGTTTCAAATCAAAAATTTTATCTTATAAAGGCAAATGGGCAATCAATGTTGGAATGAGAACCTTCACTCTTCCTGTAGATATTTTAGCACATATGGCTGGGAGGAGTGTCCGAAAACTTTTGTCCACACACAACGTATGACGGTCTTAATTCTGAGTTGAATGTTTTTAATAGAGCAGAAACGATTAAACGTGTCTAAATGTCGTTTGGTTCGGACGTGCAGGACGTGCTGGAGTGGCGCACATCGAGGCAGTTCTTTTACTGGCGTCTACGGCGGCTTCTGCTGGAGGACACGGTGAAGAGGAAGATCCAGCAGGCGAACAGCGAGCTGACCGACGGCCAGGTGCAGGCCATGCTGCGGCGCTGGTTCGTTGAGGCAGAGGGCGCTGTGAAGGTGATTACGTCATATAGACTTTTTAGTTTTTTACGTTATGCAAATATCTAATTTCTATATTTCTTATTTATTCATTATAAATATATATATCATTTTTATTAAATTTTTTTTTATTACATCAAAATAATTATTCAGAATATTAAAATTATTTATATATAATTTATTTGAATGCACCGACGTCGTCTACGCTAGACTTTAGTCTATATTTGTAGGTTTTCAGGCTTTAAATGCAAATAATCAGTCAATGAATCTGCACCTGGTCCGCAGTCAGTGTTTTAAAGGTGCCATGTTCGAGTCGAGCTTCTCCACACCAGGGCGCTGGCACGATGCCAGGCGCCGCCGGCACCTCGCGGGTTTTCGTGAAAGGGGAGGGCGGATGAAGCGGCTAATGTACGAGCCCCAATCAGAGCAGGCTATCTTAATCCACCATTAATCTCGTCCCTGGCACACGCAGATAGGAGCGCAACATGCTGTTTCTTAATTAAAAGCAAACGGATTAAACATGATTAATAAAGGCCCTTAAATGTTCCCTTTTTTTTTTTTTTTTTTTTTTTTTATTTCCCTCCTCATCCACTTTTTATTAGCAAATCTTCCAGAGTCCGGCTTCGTTCCAAATCAGCCTGGATTTATCTCTACCGAGAGCGTTCATTTATTCTACATTTCTGGATTACGATCATCAAATACACACATTCCTCAAAAGCACTTTCAGTCTGACAGAGCTTCAAAGAATTTCCTGTGCATTTCATAATCATTGTTTGTGTGTTTGCCAGGCGTATTTATGGGACAGCAATGAGGACGTGGTGGACTGGTTGGAGAGGCAGCTCACTGAGGAAGAAGGAGCGCGGTCCATCATCGACGAGAACATCAAGTACATCCGCAGGGACCACATTCTCAAACAGATCCGCAGGTAACCAATCGCTGTTAACATACACATGGACTTTTAAACTCATCCTTTCCCCTCATTACATCGCTTTTATCCATCCATCCATTCGTTTGTCCATCTGTACAACCGCAGACCTTTGTTTGACTCTTTGTGCACCAATCTGTTCATCTTTTTTTTTTTTTTTGTCCTTTTAACCCTCACTTAACCCTGACGTCTGTCCATCTTTCTACCTGCACCACTATCCGTTTATGTCTTTATAATTGATAAATATTTCTTCTTCTCCTTCATCACTTCACTGCAGAATGTAAACAGGTTGTCTTCCTGTCTACCCAATAAACTGTGTCTTTCATTTTCCTCTTCAGAGTTCACTAATATACACAACAAACGAGAAATACACTTTAATCCCTTCTTTCTCCATCCTTCAGTCTGGTCCAGGCGAACCCTGAGGTAGCAATGGACTCCATCGTGCACATGACGCAGCACATTTCCCCCACGCAGAGGGCCGAGGTGGTGCGCATCCTCTCCACCATGGACGCCCCGAACTCGTCCTGAGCAACACACCGCTACACACACTTGCGCTAGAGGAGCCGACGCACCCGCACCTGCACGCCGGCTATGATTCTGAACTGTAAATGTATCGTCTCTCGGTGGTACGTTTGGAGAACGACTCCAAGTTGGTCGTAGAATTGCACTTGATCTAACGTGTACATGAAAAAAAAACTAGATAAAAGCAGAGACCAATGTAATTACAGAGACGCAGTACTGATTGTAGTCGAACAGCAAAGTGTCATAATCACGTTAGAAATGTCTTTTTCGTTGTTTTTAAGATGTTGAATCAAAAGCACCAGGTGGAAAGGTGGGGGTGAGTGAGTGGGGGGCAACAAAAGTGTGTGGACACCTGACCGTAAGATTGGTACGTGCTGCTTTTTGCACATCCCATTCCAAATAATGTTTAAGATTTGCGATGGTTCATTCAGTCACAGCGGTGTTGGTAAAATCAGGTTTGGAGCACAATAGGAGATGATCTACTCCAACCCATGTAAATCAGATCTTCATGATGCTGGAGCAGGTTTTAGTTTAAGTGAGGACAGCAGTTCATGCTGTTCATCCAAAGACAGTTGTGTTCCTTCAAATTTGGAACAGTATTTGGGAACCACAAATGGGTGAAGTCGTCGGGTGTCCCAATACTTTTGCACTATCGCGTATATCCGTACATTGGAATGTTGTCAGAGTCCTTCCTTGTGATCCGAAAACACAAGATCTCGAACTAAACAAAATCTGATCTAAGAACTTCTCAGTTAGCTTGACGTTTCTTCAAAATCTGACTTATTACTGCAAGTACTGAGACAATCGTGCACTAATAAACACAGATATACCAGAAATTAAGTTTTTGGTTTCCGTAGCAACCTTTCTGTCAGAGATCCGAACGGATCACGGGCGGCATCTCCTCCTCCACCACCCCCCAAAAAAGGAGAAAAATAAAACTAAGTTTAAACACTACATAGACAAACACACTGAACTGTTTAAAGCCAGTACAATCATAACCCTCTCACCTCCAAGTGCACACTAACCCTGTCCCCTGTCCTACTTACGTGGTTGTCAAAAACTTTGTGTTACACGCACAAGATGTTGTCTATTTTTTAACGTGTTACGCAACTAATTTATTAACTAAAACTGTACTGCAGAGAGAGAGAGAGAGAGAGAGAGAGAGAGAGAGAGAGAGAAAAAAAAGTATTTGTGTTAACATTGGTGATGTGCTTTTAGGACCAAAGTGTTTTTTTTTGTTATTTTTGCTAGAAATGGTTCCACTGATACAAAAACAAAGAAAAACTCTGAATTAAAAAAAAAAAGATCGATGGAGGGATACCGGGTGGAGTTATAGGGTCGTTCCTGCTGCTCCATAGTGATTGTTTTTTTTTTTAAGACCTGGATTAAAAAGCGTGTGTGCGACCACCGATGAGACGTGAGCGGCGCGTGTTCGAGGCGGCCGACGCCATCCTGCTGGAATTCAACTCAATAAAATCAACTTTGTCCACTTCAGAGTCATGTGGTTATTACGGACCGAGTGTGTGAGAAGGGCAAAAGGAACGCACAAAATCTAAAAGAAAAAAGGAGGAAGAAAAAAAAAAAAAAAAAAAGAGGAGACACCTCGATGTGAACGAGTGCACTTTTTTTTGGAAGTTAGAATCAACAACAAAGAGACCGAAGTAAAAAAGTGAAAGTATTAGAGAAACACAAGATGAAGTACAGTCAAGGAAGGAAGGAAGGAAGAACGAAAGACCAGCAAACTAAAGGGGAAAGGGGAAGACACACATTAACATTAAAAACACTATAAAAGGGCACCCGGTCGTTTATGCACCAAATGAACAGTCTGTTCAAAAGCCAGATTGTGATCGTGTGACAAAATTGTTCAGGATGTTAGAGGGAAATAACCAACACAAAAAAAAGTTTTTTGATTTAGAAAACATGTATCCCAAATGCAGAATCAGCGGTTGAGAACTAAATCTGACTTTCATTAATCTTCAGTTCCAAACAACAATGATGGAAGATAAAACAAGAAAAACACAAGTTTCTTCTACAAGTCCTTGAAATCTGACGTCTCTCATCAGAAACTCTCACGTCGTGTGTTTTTTTTTTTTGCAGCTTCAGTCTTAATGTGTTTGTGTGGGTCACTGTATTGTGTAGAATCACTGAAGCATCTGGGATCCAAACAGAGATCTGTACAGCTCGGACCTGAATGCAGAAAAAAAGAAATAATAAATCTTAAGGTTACTCCAAAAAAAAAAAAAAAACACCCTGCTGCAAGTTGAAGCACATCAAACAACATCTCGGCGTAACTCGAGCGTTTGGAGGAAGTAGAAAAGTGTGTACATAAACGTATAAAAACTAACCCATTATACTGAAGAATTATAAGTGATTATTTATCTCTAAGTGGATACAATATTCATGGTTGTGAGGGATTTTTTTTTTTTTTTTTTTAAAGGAAGAAACATGAGATGAAGGAGATTAAATTAAAGAAATCAATAAACAACCAAATAAAAGGCAGGATATCGCAAAAAAGAACAAAGAGAAAAACCAGAATGAGATGATCTGCAAGAAGAAAGGATAGAGAGAGAAAGAGAGAAAGAGAGTTGGAGATTGATGTTGGAATTATAACAGCATATACAGTATCTCACTAAATTGAGTGCACCCTCACATTTCAGCAACCATTTTAGTATCTTTTTTTAAGGGACACCCAATTAACCCCACCCCCAAAACCTCAATAACCCCACCCCTTAAAACATCAATAACCCCACACCAAATACCTTAACCTCAATAACCCCACCCCCAAAACCTCAATAAGGTTATACGAGGACAGTTTGGGAGAAACCGAGATCGCAACAACGCAAACCGAATGACCAAACTGTTGTTTTATCTGGAGATCATGTGATTGAATAGCAATAAAGTCAAAGCCAATCATCTGAGCGAGAGCCATTCAATCATTCGGAGAGACACAACGGCCAATCCTGAGCATCTCTGAGCTCGTGAATGAGCAAGAGGGCAGACGGCAAATGCCGCTTTCCTTCCAGTTTGCCGTTCCCTTCTTCCTCCTCATAGTACTGTATGCTTTTGTGATATTTGGAAAGAGGCAGGTGGGAATTGATTGCTAGAACTATTGCCAAAATAGTTAAAAATGTAAAAAAATTTAAATGCGGCTTCCAATCAGCTGTCATTACTAGAGTTGCCTATAGAGGCGAATCACTGATGACTGATCACTGACTGCACGCTGCATGGAGTGCGCTAAATGTATTATTTATCATTTATACATTTTTTTAATATCCAGTAATCATTTTAAAAACTACCGGTTAAACACAGTGATGATGCCACCATGGTGCTTGGCTTGAATATTAAATATTATTTAAACAAAAAATATCTCCTTGATTGGGTGATAATTTTTTATTCCTTAATCATCTCCTCACTGTTTGACTTTACTCAAGGTTTTAAGTATTAATTATAAAGATCAGACCGAACTGTGTTGTCCACACCCCCACATTTATGTTTTACTTTACTGTACTGCAGAGCGGCCACCAGGGGGCAGTGAAGCGCTGATCAGCAAACATCATTGTATCTTCCCGAATTTAACGAACATTTTAAACCTACATGAGGCAGTTCTAATCCTCACACCCTGACCTTTTCCACACACACACACACACACACACACACACACACAGGTGGGAGTGAATGTCCCGAGGGTCCAGAGTCGGACCGTTTAATCCCTAATCCCTGTTTGAAATGCGGCAGTAGTGGCGAGGATTACGGCGCTCTCCGATTATCATATAATGCATACATTCTTATTCTGAAAGGGCCATGGCAAACACACACACACACACACACACAGAGGAGTGGGAGAGGGGCCACGTGGGGATCAAAAGAAGAAAAATGGATGACTCCACATCAAAATAAATCCCCGGCCACCATTAGAACTAAATGCAAAAAGCTAATCTCAGCCCACTATGGAATACCTACAGTGTGTGTGTGTGTGTGTGTGTGTGTGTTCGCTCTCCTATACCGGCACATTAACATTCATGGGGCCAGTGGCCCGTGTAGGTGGGGGGGGGCGGATACAGAGCTACGGAGCTACTATTCAGAACTGATGGGGAAGAAAAAAGAAAAGTCGTGTGTGTGTGTGCGCACACAGGGAAAAGGTCACCTGGAATCCCGCTACCGCAAAGGTCAGTGGTCAGCCGGCTGATGCCGTTGCCATACATCATTATTATTACTGTAGTTCATTGATAGCTATGTAAATGAGAGAAAGCTAGCGAGGGGACGAGAACAGAAAAGGTCACGCTGTGTTTCTGTTTTTCGTGCCGCCGCCAAACACATACCACACACACACACACACACGCACGCACCAAACTTCAAAATGCATGTAATGAAATCCGCTATACTTTCTAAAAAGAGCGAACGCGCGCCACAGTAACAGTCCGTTCGCCTTTTTGGGCTGTAGCATAGCTAGCGCATGCTAGATTTCGCAGTAACGTCCCAAACATCGAGTTCATGCTAGGTGTGCTTTTAGTATTGGCTAAGATGGAACCCTTCAAAACAAAATTCCACGCTGAAATGTTCAGGATTTTTCCTCAATTGTCCTGGAGATAAATCCTGAACGTTCTCTGAGCTCAGTGACCATGACAATCAGACGAGCTTCATCCCTCCGTTCTCCTCCTCTAAGCCCTACCTTGACTCTGCTTCGATCTCTTCATCTCCACCCCCTACAACACCTCGACAGGTCAAAGTGACCCTCCACAAGGTCTTATCATGTAATTAAAATGGAAGAGAGTGCTGAAGGTGGCATCAAATACACTGGTTTATGGATTAAGGGAGTGTTTCTGATGCTGCTTCACTGCTCGGATCAGATGAACATTCGAGTGGCCACTCAGCAAAACAGAGGATCGGTTAAGGCAGCCGTGTTCGTGCACTAGAAAGCAACATACTTTTTAAGAGGTCACCATGAGAACACCTTCTACTAGGATAAATAGTGTATGAAGTTTTGCAGATTACAACAACAATGAAGGTAACACTGTCAGGGGTAACACCATGTGAGAGGTAACCAGAGGTAATAGAGTGTAACAGGTAACTCCACCTCAGGGCAACACTGTGTCAGGGGTAACACCAGGACTGAGGTAATACAGTGTCAGAAGAAACACCATTTCGGGGTAACAGTGTCTTAGAGATAGAGGTAACACCGTGCCATAAATAACCCCGTGTCAGAGGTAACCCTGTGTCAGAGGTAACACCAGGTACAAGGTAACAACAAATTACACCATGTCAGAGGTAACACCGTGTCAGAGGTAACACCGTGTCAGAGGTAACACCGTGTCAGAGGTAACAACAAATTACACCATGTCAGAGGTAACCCCGTGTCAGAGGTAACCCCGTGTCAGAGGTAACCCCGTGTCAGAGGTAACCCCGTGTCAGAGGTAACCCCGTGTCAGAGGTAACCCCGTGTCAGAGGTGATTTCACCCTGTATGATGTTACAGTGTGTGTATAAGGTTACATCTCACTCGAGGTTCATCATGCACAAGTTTTATACTGTAGGCAGTTACAGTATACAGTAAGATGTTACACTGTGCACACAGTAACACATAACACACTGTTGCTCACTCGATATGGAAACCCTCAGGATCAGGAGTCCTCAATTTTACATGGCTGTCCTTTAAGAACACCTGCAACCCAGAGCCCTTTGTGGAAAAGACAGAAGACCCCGTGCTCTGGATGATCAGATACCGGCAGCAGTTTTAGCATGAAAACGCTCAGGAAAGTAAACTCCAGCTACAAGTTTTACTTTTTATGTACAAAAACTTTTTTTTTCCTTTGTTGTTTATTTCATTTTTATTTACTGTCAAAAAGCGATAGCAACAAAAGCCCTCGAAAACAAAGTAAAAAAAATGGGAAAGGACGTAAATTGCTTTCTTTATGTCTCCTGGAAAAAAGAATTCTGAAAATTGCATGACAAAGAATGCATGTGTGTGTGTGTGTGTGTGTGTGTGTGTGTGTTAATGAATGTATATCTACAGAGGGAGGGCGAGGCTGTTTGATTTGCCAGCGCTCTGTTTGAGGGGGGATTAGGGTTAGCTGACAGGCGGCACAGAAGAAAGACAGAGACAGACAGAGCAGCGCCATTAATTAAACACACACACACCTCCAGCAGGACCCTCAATATATCACTGCAATCCAAACTGCAGAAGCAGTGTAGCTTCAGTAAACTGAAATCTGTTGCTTTAGTTCAGAAATAATAGAGGAACAAAAAAAAACCCACAATAGAACACGTGAATTACAACCATGATATTAATTGAGTTCTGTAATAGACACTGGGGAGGGGTGGGGTGGCTTGGTTGGTTGGTTGGTTGGTTGGATGGATGGATGGATGGATGGATGGATAGATGGATGGACGGACAAGTAAAAGAGGTATAAAGAATAAAAACAATGCACTTACCGAGCTTCATCACTCATGGTACTGTGGTCAATAGGAGCCATAAAATTCATCAGCTTACTGTGTAAATGAAATCTGAAACACACACACACACACGATAAGCTTTAACAAACTCCAGGAAAAACAGTAAGAAAGGAATGAAGATAGATAAGATAGCAGGATGGAATGAAGGCTAGCACGAAGGAAGGAAGAAGGAAAAGAAGTAAATGAAGGATAGCAGGAAGAAGAAAAAAGAAAAGAGCAGAGAGAAAGGGGGAAAAAAAAAAACATAGCAGGATGGAAGGAAGGCTAGAAAGAAGGAAGGAAAAAGGACAGCAGGAAGGAAGGATAGCAGAAAGGCTTGCAAGAATAAAGAAGGTAAAGAAGGAAGGAATAATAGCTAGAAGGGAGTAAGGAAGAAAAAAACAGCAAAAAAAAGCATATCATGAAGGAAGGATAGCAAAAAGAATAAAGGAATGATAGAAGGAATAATAGCAGGAAGGAAGCGAAAAAGAAAGAAAGAAAGAAAGAAAGAAAGAAAGAAAGAAAGAAAGAAAGAAAGAAAGAAAGATTAGCTAAAATGACAATGATTTATTTTTTATTAAAAAGTAAATAATGTAATGATTTTATTTACAGCCAAATGTCTGCCTGTAATGCATAAGAACAAAAACAAAAAAACAACAAACAAACAAACACAGTGAATAAAAGCGTACCGGACTTTCCTGCCCTTGCTGGCCTTCGTGTCCACTTTCTTCTTAATCTTGCTGCGAAGCTTCTGGATGGCCAGCCACTGCCTGTGGAGAGACAGAGAGTTTGGGCATCAAGTGATGATTTAACAATCTCACACACACACACACACACACACACCTGCCCATGGCCACTTGGTCATTAGGATCTGTTGCACTGGTCTTGCGCTCGATCAGCTCTCTGAGAAGCTGCAATCAAAGCAAAGCATAAAACATGAGATGTTGCGTCTGTGCTCTGCAGACGGTTCCTATAAGAGAAGTGCAGCTGCATCAGAGACACTTACCTGATGATAAAAGTCGTCGTCGTCGAAGATCTCCTTGTCCAGGTCTTTGAGATGAGCGTTAGCTTTGAGCGCCGGGGCCTGAGCACAAAAACACACGGAGGTTATGATTATGGTATTTAAGCATCACGGCATGTGCGTTCTCTCCCTCATACCTCCGGCTCTGTGCTGCTGGACTGCGTGGTGACGGAACTGAGCTCAGCTCTGCCCAGAACTCGGTCATCAGACCTGCGCGTCTGTGTGCGCTTCAGCAGACGCTCCTTATCCATCAGCACCTGCTCCACCTGCGTCAGGATGTTCCGCTCGAACGCCCCGAAGCCCTGACCCACACACAGCACACAAATAGAGGAGGAGAAAAGAAGAAAACACTACTTAATGAATGGATGGATGGATGAATAAAATCTATACATAGCAAACAAATAGACAGAGAAATATACAAATAAAAACCAGACAGAATGGAGGGATGAATGAAATATTGGTATGGATGAATGGATGGAATATTGGGCTGGATGGATGGAATATTGGGCTGGATGGATGGATGGATGGATGGATGGATGGATGGATGGATGGATGGATGGATGGATGAATGGATGGATGGAAGGAAAAAGGAGATGGTTGAATAGACTGGTAAAATTGTGGCAGGGATGGACAGATGTATGGAGAGGTAGGTGGAAGAGTAGATAAATGCATGGATAGATTGATGAGAAGGTGAAAAGGTAGATAATTAGATGGATGGATGGATGGTTAGATAAAAGGATAGAGGAATGGATAAATGGAAAGGTGGAAGGTTAGATGAGGGTTGGATAGACAGATAGATGGACGGATGGATAGATGGATAGGTGGAATTGGAGATGAAATAATGGAGGGTATAGATGGGTAGATGGATGAATGGATGGAAAGGTGGAAGGGTGGACAATGGGTGAATGGATGGACTGATGGACTGATAGAATGGTAGATAAAAGAATCGATGGATGGATGTTTGAATAGGTGGAATGGTAGATATAAGGATGGAGGGATGAATGGGTAGAGGGGAAGGTGGACTGGTATACAATGGGAGAAAAGATGGACTGATCAATTGATAGAATGGTAGATAAAATGATGGATGGGTAGATGGATGGAAAGTTGGATGGGAAGGTGAAAGGGTAGATAATCAGTGGATGGTTGGATTGAGGGAAGTCTGGTTAAATAGAAGGACAAATGAATGGCTATATAGATGGAATGGTAAATAAATGGATGGATGGATGGATGGATGGATGGATGGATGGATGGATGGATGGATGGATGGATGGATGGATGGATGGATGCCTGGGAACATGGAAGGGTAGATAAATGGATGGATGGATGGATGCCTGGGTACATGGAAGGGTAGATAAATGGTTGGATTGATGGATGGATGGATGGATGAGTAGATAAATTAATGTATTGATTAACAGATGAGTAGCGAGATGGTTGAATTTACATAGGAGTCTGGAAGGGTGAAAAAATGGATAAGTAGGTGAAAGGGTAGATGGATGGATGGATTGATGGATGAGTGCAGGATGTTGATGGTGTGTCGTTACCTTGTTGGTCTTGCCCGTGGTGAGCCGTGTCTTGTCGTACCATTTCTGCAGCGTGGCGTCACGGTACGGCTGGAAGGCGGCAAAGCGTTTTGCCATGAAGTCGGGATAGTGCGCCGTCTCCAACTTCCGCTTGGAGGTCTCACGACTCACGGGTTCATCCTCAGCATCTTCCTCGTTTTCACCTTCGTCACTGTCGATCTCTTCATCCTCCTCAGACTTGCTGCTGGAGAAACGTCGGCGGATCGAAACCGTTCAAAATCTGGATTAAAATGCACTTCCTATGTGTAAGTCATATAAAGCAGAGATGTGGTGGTCCTGATCTGATACCTGCTCTCCGGGCCCCTGGTCTTCCCCTGAGCGATGGCTCTGGTTTCTGGGTTCTGGTACAACAGCAGGTCCTGGAGCTCCAATAAAGATCTCTGTAGAGCTTTCAGTGCTTTGTGGCCTGTTAAACACAGAAACGAGGGGCTGTAAGGAACCCTCACGACCCAGTGCTCCGTAAATTGGGAAAAACAGAAAATCCAGATGTGACAGCGATCCTTGATTGTGATTGGTCAAAAGGTGTTGATAATTTATCTGTTACGGCAGCTTGAATTGGAGTTCCAGCTCCAGAGTTTTTTTTTTATTTGTTAATTATTATTCATTTCACATTTACCAAAAGGTCTAGAAGATCACGAACTAACTTTTTTTACTTGATCTAGGAGACGTGAACCTGATCTCTGGAATTCAAATGCCACTCCAGGCCTCCTCAACCTCACCTACCTGACTTTACTCAAACTCTTGTACCTGAATGAGCACAATTTCCTCAAGCACACTCCAAAATATAGTGGAACATCTTCCCAGAAGAGTGGAGGTGATTCTAACTGCACACGGGAACTAAATGGGGAATGGGACGTTTATCATCAAAAGCACATCATCTTATGGTCAAGTGCAGTATATAGTCATATAAATGTTTTCTATATCGTGGTGCTTTCTATACAGAGATGTTTCATGTTTACAGAAGGAGGGATTCTGAAGATGACTCAAAAACAAGGTCTTATTCGCTCCCAAATCCACAATAAGCAACCGCAAGCCGATTCCTTTTCACCACGTCCCCTTGGCGCGCTTTTTGCCTTGAAAGCGGCCCAAAAAAAAAAGACAATTTAGCATAAAAACAAGACGATTCAAAAACCCTCCACGTTCTCCTGTCAGAGCAAATCAGAAAGAAAAAAAAAAAAAAAAAAAAAACTTGCAGGGTATCTGTGCAGCCTCCGTGTGCAACTGCCAATCTGACAAATTCATCCCCCCACCAGTCATACAGGAGAGAGAAGAACCTGCGGCGGGGCTTTCGCTCGTCCTTGTGTCAACAGTTATTAATTCGCATCAGAAGAAAACAATCCTGTAATCCATTATCATGGAGAGCGCACGAGAGAGAAGACAGAGGGAAGAGGGTGCGAGGATTCAATCATCTTCGGCGCTAATCAGAAGTACACGAGCTCGGCGAAAGACGCCGCCCCCTCTCTCCGCTCGCCATTCAGGAGGACGGCCCCCCATCAATCATTCGCCGGCGAAAGGAGCGAGGCAATAAATATGCAAATGAGGAGCAGCCAGGCTTTGAAAGGAGGCACACAAATGGATTAATTGTCCGCGGCGTAAAGAATCCGTAGAGTGCGGCCTCGGATCATAAACGTATTTGGGGTTGGTGGGGGATGACAGTGTGTGGAAATCCGCCTGGACTGCAGCCTGGTGTAGAAAAGCGAGATTTAATCAATCGTAGAAGGACGTTTAGTGGCGTAACGCGGATCCGTGAACGGCTGCGGATTCGAAAGCGAAGCTGAATTAATGTGTGAACTAAGAACAGGATCAATAAAAAAAAAGGGGGGGGGGGGTGTCAAGGACATTCCTCTAAATGGATAAAAAGTACATCATGCTGCTCTTCTTCGCTGTGGGTTTGGACGGAGTGGTGTACTTTTTATCCGTTTATAGGTACTGTACTTGTAATGGTCACAACAATTGTTATGCTGCACTTAACTCTCCAGATGAGCCCTTTATCCTGAAGACTTACTGACGCTGGAGACTCTTTCGAGAGAAAAAAAAAATGTTGGCTTATATTACAGCAGCGTGAACAGGAAATCCAGCTGCGTGTTTTTTTTAACGAAGATAAAGAGAAGATAAGGTATTGTTTTATACATCCCACAGTGGGGAAATTTCCATGTTACAGCAGCAAAGAAAACAAATACATGCAGTACAGTATATAAAGAAAATAATGAACAATAGTAGTTAGTTAGTAGTTACAAAGTGCTGGGAAAAAGAAAAGAAAATAAAAAAAAAAAAGCAAGCAAGAAAGGAAAAAGGAAACGCTAGCGATATGGATTCTTTAGCGCTTTCGTGCATGCGCAAAACAAATGCTAACTCTGCTTTCTATCATTCATTCATTCATTCTCTCCTGCTTATCCGTAATCCGGGTCGCGGGTGCAGCAGTCTAAACAGGCCCCCGCCTCCGACTGCTGGCCAATCCTCACAGCACCGTCCCTTACGGTCCCTCCTGCAGGTGGTGAGCCCACGGGAATACCCCTGGCATTGTTGTGTATGTTTTCAAGTTTAATAACAAGAATTTAAAAATGTGCTCAAAGTGCGAGGCGGAGACTAAAACAAACTTGCGGTCCGCCACTTAATACGTTCCCGAGGGAACTCGGATTTTAACGATGTTCCGCATGTAAAAAGGATCGAAGCGAACGCCCTGTACGGAAAAACTTTGGTGCGGATATGTGTGTGCCGTTACGCTCCTACTATACAGAGTTTTTTCATGTTTTTTCAGTGAGGAACGAGTGATTTTTTTTTTTTTATTTATAGGAAAAAATCTATTCAAGTCCCTGTGAGAACAGAAAATACTAATCAACACCCTCTGGCCAATCAGAAGGCAGAATTCGCGATGATTCTGATGCACTGTGGTTTCGATAATAATCGCGTATAATCACATTATAATATACGATCTCACTCACTGTTCTTCAGCGCTCCGGTGTACTCGGCCCCGCCTTTACTTTTGAACTCTGGAAACGTGTCTGGTTGAGGAAGCTGATTGGCTGTCGTGAGGGCTTTCTGCATTTTAATGCGGCCCTCGAGGATCAGGTCCCAGAGAGCTGCGCAGTCAAAAAAACAGAAAAAAACTCAAGATACTGTGATTTTTTTTTTTTTCCCCTCACAAAAAAACGCTTGGTTTCGAAACACATACCGAGCTGGTTCTTCACTGCTTTGCCTTTGTCCACCTCTTCGTTCACCTTCTCCTTCGAAAAAGTCATTACACCCCCCGAATCGCCACCTTCGTCGTCGTCCTCCTCTTCGTCTTCCTCTTCCGAGCTTGTTGCTTCGTCTTCGTCCTCGTCGTCGCTTTCTCCCAGGTCGTCCATGCCCTCTGTTAGCTTGCGGAAATCGGTGTTTTTAGAGAAGCTCAGATCGGCACCCTGCATCCTCGTCACCAAGCTGGACACCTGAGAACCTTCGTCACCATCACTGAGGTCGTCCTCTTTCTCGTCCTCCTCCTCCTCATCTTCATCAACGTCTTCATCATCGGTGTCGTCATCATCATCTGAAAGAAAAGTCTATCAAAAAAAAAAAAAAAAAAAATGCCACAGAAAAAAAAAAAAGAAAACCGATTCCGTGTACACACCCGAGCCGTCAAAGTCCTGCTGCAGCTCCTTGCGTGACGTCACTTTCCCATGATAGCGTTTATCCGAATCGACCAGCAAAGCGGATGCTCGCTTCCGCAATCCACTGACCGGGAGATCTTCATCATCACCTCCTTCATCGAACTTGTCTACGACTCTGGCTTTGGTCTCTGCGTAAAAAAAAAGAGCTGCATTACGCATCATGATCACTTCATATCCACAAGCATGTTGGAGGATGAAACAATTGATTCGCCTTCACTACATACATACTATAAGAGCAAAAGTATTGGGACACCTGACTTTTCCAGGTCACGTGGTTTTTCTCCAGGCTGTTACTACAAACGTGGAGGGACGCAATTGTATAAGACGGCTGATGGAGCATTTAATCTTTTCCATTCACTTGAACTAGGAGACATAAACCTGTTCCAGCCTGATACACACATGATACAGAAAGCCAGCTCCAAGAAGAAATGCTTTACATGGGTATGGAGACACTTAAATCCCCACAAGCACACTTTGAAATCTAGTGGAACTAGAGGTCATTATAACAGCAAATGGGGACCAAATGTAGATTGGGATGTTTAAAAAAAAGCAAATTAATATTTTGATCAGGTGTCCACAAACATTTGTCCATAAAATATGCTTTATGTAGACATAGAGATGTCAAATATATCATTTTTACTGTGTGTATTGTAGAATATTTCTAATACGGAGTTGACAAAAAGGCATTCAGATGTCATTCTTACAGCCAAGAGGATAAACAGTAGGTTTGCGTATGGATTTGTGTACAAAAATGCTGCTTAAAGGACATTTATTGCACTGTATCCCCTGTGTAGTGCACGTGATTTACCCAACAAGCCACGCTGTACTCCGCATTTAAACATGTTTTATATATATATATATATAAACATACCCTCCTGTTGTAAAAGCGCCCCTGAATAGTGCAGATGGTTAAGTTTAAAATACCGTCATCCTGATCGTCCTCGGGATCCGCGAAATTCGGCAGCGGGTTCAACAAATCCGCGAGTTGCTCCGATATGGACGCGGCCATGTTTTTCAGTGAGCGGCCGCTGCTGTGTACGTCATCACTAGGCGCCTTCTAAGCGCCCTGACGCCATAACCAGGCGCCAAACATGTGCTTTATGTTTGTGTGCAAACATAAGACGAACATGTAAATGTTTTAGAGGTATTTAAGTTTTCTACAGATTAAATAGGTATATTAAGGGTTAGTTGTCCACTTGGGGACATCATTATAATAATAATAACGAACTTCTACACACACACACACACCCCTTGTAGGTTCCTTAAATGATCCTTGTTCACCAAACATACACCTAAATCTCAACTTCAGTAACCAAAATGAATGTTTTTGGTTCTTTTAGTGTATTGTTTTTTTTCCCTATGTTTTGACAACAGCAGAACAGTGATAGTGTCCCTGTTAGGTCAAAACAGTCACATATTCCTGTAATTTTTGGTCTCCACCAAGATCTCTAAATATATATATATATATATATATATATATATATATATATATATATATATATATATATATATATATATATAAATAACAAACACACACACACGCACGCTAAGGACCCTATATGTTAGACAAAGTGTTTTGTATGTTTATTTTCTATAAATTCTTCGATAAATAGAAAAGGCCGCATGGTGATAGTGAAATTACAGCATCGTTGTGGTCATTTTTTTATAGGAAAGTTTTCATCATTGTCATTTTTGTTAAAAGCATCTTTATTTTACTGAATTTCTTTATGTACCTGTTGAAAAACCCAACCTGGCCTTACCAGCTGCCAAAACGCAAACCAAGCTGGTCCAACTGCTTGAATATCTTTGCTAGTTCCCCCCTTTACTCGTAATTATTTAAGTCACCTAAACAATACATGTATATTTTCTAATGAATATATAATCTGGAAATAATTAAATCAGGAACTTTTTCTCTTTACCAACATTGTTAAAATATACATATAATTGTGCACTGGTTAGCTCTTCACAACAAGCTGTTATTTTTTGAAAGAGTTAAATGTTCACACTCCTGATCAGTGTAGTTAAAAACTGGTACTGGCATGAATGGACTCAGCATATCAAATCCCACTTCTCCCTGATGGAAATATCTTATCTTCGTTTCACCACAGCTTGCAAACAGGATAAAAAAAAAAACTTGTGTTCATGTTAGTTTAATTTAGATTTAATTTGAAATAAAGAGCTTGTGAGTGGTTGTAAAAGTTCCCTTTTTTCGAAACCATGAGACTCTGTGGAGCTACTAAGAAAAAAAGCAACTGCACACATGGGTTGTGTTTACAATGACTCAAATGAAATGAGATTTCTCAGCGGTTGATACAAAGGAAACAAATAAAGAAGGTGTCCAGACATGTTTTGTGAAAGCTGACCATCTATTATTTGCTTAAAATCAGCCACCTTTTTAGCAATAATAAACCATTTATTAGCAATAAACCATTGAAAGTGGTAGATACCGTGGCACCTTCAGTATTCATGAAAAATAAATAAATAAATCAATCAATAAATAAATAAATAAATACGTCTTTTCTTGGCATGACAATTGATAGTGCTGTGTCATGACTGACAGAACCATTGTTGGCATTTAGTGTTATCATGCATTCAACCAGGCTTCCTCGAAAGAAAATAAATAGAAATTTAAACAAAGTTATGCAATGGCCATAAATAGATAAATACATCAAAATAAAAAGACAAACAGATAAATACATAACATAATCGATCAAAATGACAGTGTTAAGATCAGGTCCATGTTTTTTTTTTTTTACAGACTGTATGAAACCTGAGTCCGTTTGGCCAGGTCTGCCGGCCCGAGCGCTCCCAGCTACCACACAGTGCCTTCACTTATTTCTGACGAAGGCTGAGAGAGCTGACTGCTGTACCCGTTAGCACCAAGCGAGCTGATCGAGGTGAACGCGCCACTCATGTCTGCCGAGATGCTGTGCTCCGGGCTTGGGGAGTCCCCAGAGTGCTGTGGCACCATGTCGCCAAAACACTGGCTCTCTCCGGAGGGGTGATGGCCAGAATGGTGAAGGTCCATGGTGCCTAGTGGTGTGCCAGCGGGGACTGAGGAAGGAATGTAGCCCAGATCGCTTGGAGTCTGGGCCTGTGAAGAGGGAGGGCCATGCGGGAAGTAGTCGTAGTTGCTTCCTGGGCCGTAGTATTCGCCTTGATAATCTGGAGAGATATGAGTTCAGAGTTGGGTGTTATTGCATATCGATAACCATAGTTTTGCAGACTTTCAGACACACTTTAATAGATTTCGACTGAATTAGGAGGTGGTGGAAAAAGTTTTGAGACTAGCTCTGTTTACAAAAAGTATTTAATTTATCTACCTTTTTTACACTATAATCTTAAAAACAGTCCCCTTGCACAGCAATACAGAGTTCTCAGTTTTCCTGCTACTTCTACCCTGGACGTCTTTCTTCTCTAAGCACATCAATGGTATCAAAATAGCAAAATTTGAGCTGGAGCTTCATCCTCGGAAAGCTGGTGAAGAAAGCAGGAGCCAAATCTGACGAGTAGGTGGGAAGTCTGGGTCGGTGCGGAAGTGAGAACATGGTGTTTCCGGCGAGAAACTTGCATGTGAAGAGAGCTGGTTCACAGGGTGCACACATGGTCAGAAAAGCACAAGTTGCCCAGCTCCTGAAGTACGCAGAATAAAGTCTTTTGGCACACTGACTTACAAGGGTCGGTGCTTCCTGCGACTGTGTGTGCAGCCTTGTGCTGCCATCTGTTGGTGTGTTTCAAACTAGTCTCGATACATTTTGATACCACCACGTAGTCGGTGAAAGTTCAAGTCATGACCAAATGTATCTTATCTGTTCAAAGTACATGGTTCTTATCAAGACCAGCAACAGTGAAGCACCAACATGAGACAAAACATAACCACTTAAAACTCTTGTGTCCTCCAGATCCAATTGAGAAATTTTACCTAGCTGGTACTTATCTCACCTCCATAATAAGAGAAGTGGCCATTGGGCATCATGAGCTCGGCCGGCTCCACTCGCTCCCCCAGCGCCCTCATTCTTCTCGCGCTGCGGAACAACACGTGGCGTCTCGCCCCCAGTGCACTCAACTGCTTCATGCGTCTTTCTTTCGAGCGCCGGTTCTGGAACCATACCTGCACAAAATGAAATGATACAACTGGTCAGTGGTTGCCATGACATCAATACAAAACGTGCACCACCATTCTAAAGTGTAGATCAAATCAGTGCACACTTCCAGTCACAGTACCGGAAATAAGATTTGTTTTGCGCATGCATGAAAACGCTAAATAATCTATAGCACCAGAAAGTGGCTGCCGGC